>NC_084564.2:20480000-20645000 GCF_033978685.3 Nerophis lumbriciformis
TGCGCACCTGACGTCAAATGTCTGTTCTGAAGTCTACAGTAAAGAGACGTACTTCATCCCCTCGCCTGTTTATTGCCTCCAACTCAATATATTACAACAACATTGCTCCATGCAGACCCTCCAGGTCCGCATGGAGCTGGAGGGGGCGTGGCCTCCAGGTCCGCCTGAATTTCGGGAGATTTTCGGGAGAAAATGTGTCCCGGGAGGTTTTCGGGAGAGGCGATGAATTTCGGGAGTCTCCCGGAAAATCCGGGAGGGTTGGCAAGTATGGAAAATATACATAATGACAAATTAAGTATATATACTACTAACCACAACAGGTAATTGTAAAAAAATACGAAAAAAAATAACATTACGATTTGTACAATTTCTAAATGTGCTTGTTATATTTTTAAACAAAGAAAACAATCTGAGGTAGTCTTTATTTTTAAGTTATCGTGCCGTGATTTTACCGGTCCGGCCCATTTGGGAGTAAGTTTTTCTCCTGATCTAAAAAGAATTTGACAACCTTGCTCTTAGCTAACACCACGTGCTAGGAGGCCGAGGACAGCGGGAGGTAAAAAAAAGGGATAAATTGGAGGTATGTGCAGAGAGCGGGAAGACAAAAAGCCATAGCAAGAGAGGCAGGTACAGGAGTGTAGTGCACTTCAGGGGGAACATGTGCTGTAAAGCTCCCTTGCTTTTCTCTTCATCCTAAGTACATGCACCCTTGGGAGGATGGAGTAAGCACCCTTTGTCTTCTCACCATCAGAAGCTTCTTTGGAATAAACCCAGCCAAGCATTTCCCTTTTTTTTTTTTTTTTTTTTTTTTTACAAATCTCACTTTGAAGAAGGGCAAAGCTTTCTCCGAGGGTTTGTGATAGAATGTAGTCGTACCTCAGCCCACACAAATCCCTCCCTCAGCATCGGCGGGAAGAAGCATCACAGTTTCATTTCCCTGTGCAAGCATGGAGTAATTGCTGGATGCTTCGGCCACGATACCGCCTCGGTTGTGAGCCCGCATTTGTTGTCTGGCAGTGATTGGCACGGGGACGTGACCAATTTGATTTGCGCCTCGGTTGTCCAAAAAAAAATTTTTAAAAAATGACACATCGCTAAGCAAGACGGGCTTTGTCTGCTGCACCGCCACCGAGTCCCAGAAGGGGAGCTCGCAGGAGGAATTCATCAGCACTGATGAACAGGATTAGATCTGTAATTGTCCCCTCACATGCAGGTGTGCACCGCCTGAGCCCCCGTGGGGTTTGCAAACGGAAATGAAGGCAGAACAATGAGGAGCACTATTGCGTTGGAAATAGAAAGTGTTGCGTCTTCGAGCTGCGAGATGGCAATTAAGCCTGGAGCAAAGTGATAATTGATCTACTCCCTCAGTGGCAGCCCGAGTTGAGGGAGTACTTTCCCCACTCACGCACATGAGAGGAACATTGATTGGAACGTCACAACGCCAAATGAGAGGATGATTGATGTAATGCAATGAAACCTTCACAGCTTTCTCAGTTCAAATTTAGGTCTGATGGTGTTTCTGTCTGCCTTTGAAATATTTGGTCGCGGTTGTGTTCACTTTTCAACACTATGTGAAGTACCAGAAGGAATAAAATTGAGCCACCCTTCGCGGCGCTGGGGCCTACTTTCTAAATAAAGACACACTATATTGCCAAAAGTATTTGGCCACCTGCCTTGACTCACATATGAACTTGAAGTGCCATCCCATTCCTAACCCATAGGGTTCAAGATGATGTGGGTCCACCTTTTGCAGCTATTACAGCTTCAACTCTTCTGGGAAGGCTGTCCACAAGATTGCGGAGTGTGTTTATAGGAATTTTCCACCATTCTTCCAAAAGCGCATTGGTGAGGTCACACAAATAGGAGAAGGCCTGGCTCTCAGTCTCCGTTCTAATTCATCCCAAAGGTGTTCTATCGGGTTCAGGTCAGGACTCTGTGCAGGCCAGTCAAGTTCATTCACACCAGACTCTGCCATCCATGTTTTTATGGACCTTGCTTTGTGCACTGGTGCACAGTCATGTTGGAAGAGGAAGTGGCCCGCTCCAAGCTGTTCTCACAAGGTTGGGAGCATGGAATTGTCCAAAATGTTTTGGTATCCTGGAGCATTCAAAGTTCCTTTCACTGGAACTAAGGGGCTAAGCCCAACTCCTGAAAAACAACACCACACCATAATTCCTCCTCCACCAAATGTCACACTCCTACCACTTTGTGGCTGAGTTGCTGTTGTTCCCAAACTCTTCCATTTTCTTATAATAAAGCCGACAGTTGACTTTGGAATATTTAGGAGCGAGGAAATTTAATGACTGGATTTGTTGCACAGGTGGAATCCTATGACAGTTCCACTCTGGAAATCACTGAGCTCCTGAGAGCTCACAAATGTTTGTAAAAACAGTCTCCTGTCATGACTTGGTCCTTGGGTTTTGTTTTTACGGAAGGCAACGGAAAGTTGGCTCGGGCGAAACGGGAATGTAAGTACATGATTTATTAAATATTATCAAAAAAAGAACAAACTAAAGACGGAGTACAAAACTTGACTATAAACACAAAACTTGCACAAAGACAGAAACTATGAACAATGAAACAACACTTGCAAACTATGGCATGAATAAAGAAAACTTACTTGGACGAGAAAACGACATGAAAAAGAGCAGCAAGGGTCATAAGGGTGTGTGGAGAGTGTGTCAGGGGTGTGAATGCGGATGTCGCCAGAAAGACAAACTGAAAACAATGAACTTAAATACTACAGACATGATTAGCGAAAACAGGTGCGTGACTCAAAATGTGAAACAGGTGCGTGACGTGACAGGTGAAAACTAATGGTTTCTATGGTGACAAAACAAGAGTGCACAATGAGTCCAAACGTGGAACAGGTGAAACTAATGGGTAACCATGGAAACAAGACAAGGGAGTGAAAAGCAGGAACTAAAAAGAGTCCAAAACCAGACAGCACATGGCCAAACAAAAACATGATCAACACAGACATGACATCTCCATGCCTAAGTGATTGATTTTATACACCTGTGGCCCGGGCCAAGTAATTAGGACACCTGAGTCTCATTTGGATGGGTGGCCAAGTACTTTTGGCAATATAGTGTATCTGTGGTGAATGTCAGATTTTCTGGCAACGTTGTTAATTTACAGTAAGATAAAGTTAAAGTCCCAATAATAGTCCCACACACACTATCCATCCATGCATTGTCTACTGCTTGTCCCTTTCGGGGTCGCGGGGGGGTGCTGGAGCATATCTCAGCTGCATTCGGGCGGAAGGCGAGGTACACCCTGGACAAGTCGCCAGCTTACACTATGTGTGGTGAGATTACTCTCTGTATTTGACCCAAACCCATGTTCACCCCTTGGGAGGTGAGGGGAGCAGTGAGCAGCAGCGGTGGCCGTGCTCAGCAATCATTTTGGTGATTTAACCCCCAATTCCAACCTTTGATGCTGAGTGCCAAGCAGGGAGTCAATGGGTCCCATTTTAGTAGCAAGTCTTTGGTATGACTCGGCTGGGGTTCGAACTCCCGACCTTCCAGTCTCAGGGCGGACACCACAAGGCCACTGAGAAGGTCAGATGCAAGTTCACACCTGGGTTGAAGGGAGATATTTCATATTTGTCAAAGAGATGAATTTCTTTCTGAGTTTCAACATTTCCAAATAGGAAGTGAGAGACAAATAGGGCAGGAGGGCCAAAAATGGTACCAAGGGGACAAATTCCCAGATTAAATAGATTTTCGTACTTACCTCTTTTTAAGCTCACACTTTCATTGATGGCATGTCCGCAAGGATTTCCACTGAATGCAAAACGGCCGCGGAACGGCACACGCACGGCAGCGGACCCTTTCCATTTCTGTTCAAGTCAATGTGTCCGTTTCCACCGCCATTCCAGCGCTAAATATACGCAGACATTCCATATTTGCCCGACGCCTCAACAAATTAATTCAAATTAGCTCAAATCTGCTTGTGTTGGACAGGAAGTCATGCACAAACACAAAATAAATGAATCCGGTTTACTTTCAAAATAAAATAAAATATAAAACATTTTACATTTTGAAAGGTCCTAATGGGCGGTCAACTTGTCAAAGCTCTTCAGACGTAAATTCACCTCGCTGACACAATTGGATGAGGACATGCTGGTTCTGGAGATCCACAAGTAAAGAATGATCTACAGGCATATTCCGGGCAGCTATCATTGGAGATATGGGGGCTTGTGTCAAATACCAGGGATGACGTTACTGTTGTATCGTTGCCTAATAAAAAAACAAAAGTTCTTTATCAAGCAAAACTGTTGTCTGTGTCGCCGTTACTAAAGGCGGGGCTGTGTCAAGGGTTGGAATTGGGGGTTAAATCACCAAAATGATTCCCGAGCGCGGCCCTCGCTGCTCCCCTCACTTCCCAGGAGGTGCAACAAGGGGATGGGTCAAATGCAGAGGGTCATTTCACCACACCTAGTGTGTGTGTGACTATCAGTGGTACAAACCCCGTTTCCATATGAATTGGGAAATTGTGTTAGATGTAAATACAAACGGAATACAATGATTTGCAAATGCTTTGTCCACAGTTTCCAAAAACAATTTATAATGTGGACTCGTCAGACCACAGAACACTATTCCACTTTGTATCAGTCCATCTTAGATGAGCTCAGGCCCAGCGATGCCGACGGCGTTTCTGGGTGTTGTTGATAAACGGTTTTCGCCTTGCATAGGAGAGTTTTAACTTGCAATTACAGATGTAGCGACCAACTGTAGTTACTGACAGTGGGTTTCTGAAGTGTTCCTGAGCCCATGTGGTGATATCCTTTACACACTGATGTCGCTTGTTGATGCAGTACAGCCTGAGGGATCGAAGGTCACGGGCTTAGCTGCTTACGTGCAGTGATTTCTCCAGATTCACTGAACCCTTTGATGATATTACGGACCGTAGATGGTGAAATCCCTAAATGCCTTGCAATAGCTGGTTAAGAAAGATTTTTCTTAAACTGTTCAACAATTTGCTCACGCATTTGTTGACAAAGTGGTGACCATCGCCCCATCCTTATTTGTGAATGACTGAGCATTTCGTGGAATGTACTTTTATACCCAATCATGGCACCCACCTGTTCCCAATTTGCCTGTTCACCTGTGGGATGTTCCAAATAAGTGTTTGATGAGCATTCTTCAACTTTATCAGTATTTATTGCCACCTGTCCCAACTTCTTTGTGACGTGTTGCTGGCATCAAATTCTAAAGTTAATGATTATTTGCAAAAAAAAAAAACGTTTATCAGTTTGAACATCAAATATGTTGTCTTTGTAGCATATTCAACTGAATATGGGTTGAAAATGATTTGCAAATCATTGTATTCCGTTTATATTTACATCTAACACAATTTCCCAACTCATATGGAAACGGGGTTTGTAGATTACATACATACTTGTTTATAAAAATGGTGTTGGAGATTGTTGTAGTTTTTTTAGAAGGCTTTATTGTCACGGCCCAGGCGCATGCCAATGCGCATTCTTCTGTGAGCCCTGTGGAGCTCACCTCAGGACACGTCCATGGCCGCTCATCTCCTGCACGCATCACTCCGGCGGCAGCAAGCAGCTGCTTTCCATCAGCACTCAACGCACCTGCCGCTATTGAGAGGTCCTGCCTTTATAAGCCTGCTCAACCTGCTATCCGGGGCCAGAATGTAATTTTCTGTCCCCGTACAGCAAGCCACGTCATGCTCTATGCTCACTGTTGCTTGCCGGGTTTTTCTCCCCATGGTATTGATTGTCTCGTGTCTTCCTTGTCGATCCTACTGCAAAACCTCCGTTCCCGTGTTGACGAGCTGTGTGTCTCGTCTTTTTTCTTGTTTCCTCCCTGACTGCCTCTTGGATCTAGACCTCCCAATTGGACACGGACCTCCTTCGCCTCGCTTAGCCCCCGGCTTCCTGCTTGTGTGACGGATCTATGAGCCTGCTCTGCCCCCTTTTGGACTTGGCTCTCGCTTAACACTGGTAACACTTTGTCCGTGCCGTCAACTCCTCCGGTACACAACATTTATAGGCGGAATAGATCGCATCCCGTTTACCTGCATTGTTAGCCGTCTCTTGCTGGCAACTTTTCACCCTTTAGAATACACATTTAAAGGAAAACCATGGGTGTTTTTGTCTCACATACGGATTGTGGATAATGGGCAAAATTCCCGAAAAAAAGTTCAGTCCTCCTTAAAACTTATCCTCCAACTTTTCTGCTGTGCAAATGAAATACAAGTCCTCGACATCATTTTGTGTTTTGCGAAACATAAAGGGGTTAGACGCGCAGACAATTTCACGCCCATTATCTGCCAAATTGCTTTTCACTTCCATGGTTTTCATACGACTTTATCTTGCTGTACTATTTTGAGGAGGCAGGTTACGCACTCTTCACCCTTTCATTTGTTGTCAGATGAATTGACGAAGTCATCAGCCTGTCAAAGCCGGTGATGACACGAGTGCACCATTTGAAAGGGTTTTTAAAACTAACCGTGCTGCTCCTGGACTCCTGCAGTGAAAACAACTTTTATAAAGGCCACACAGCTCAGCACTGCATTTGGATTGTTCCACTCTGCAAACCTTTGTTCAGTTTACACAAGTAAAAAAATGCGTGCTTTGATGTTATACCATATGCTACATTAAAGTGTGCTTCCAAATCTTTAAACTGCGGGGAAACCAAAGAAGGATGAAGGGAAAGGTTCATATAGAGGCATCAAGCAAACAGATGGACTCGCCAGCATGCAGTATGGGCTTTGCATGGATACTTTCACAGTTGTATCAGAGCAGGTTTAACAGAAAGCAGGTAAGATGCCCTTTTGAAGGACACCTGCTGATGAACACAGGGGTCTATGAAAACAAAGGACGTTGAAGAAGTTGTTTGATATGGAAAACGCTGCCGTGAGTGAGGTCTCAAGTGTGAATAGCTTAAAGATTTGTGAATAAATATCATTGCTGACGGCAAGTTCCGCAACGTGACACTCATCAGATGTGCTCCTCTAATCCCCTGAAGGTTGCTTAGGCCCATTCTCCTCACCCGCCTCCTTGCAACCAAGTACACTGTATTGCCAAAAGTATTTGGCCACCCATCCAAATTGTCAGCATTAGATGTCCTAGGTGTATCAAATCAAGCACTTAAGCATGGAGACTGTTTCTAAAAACATTTGTAAAAGAACGGGCCGTGCTCAGTGATTTCCAGCGTGGAACTGTCATAGGATGCCACCTGTGTAACAAGTTCAGTCGTGAAATGTACTCGCTCCTAAATATTCCAAAGTCAACTGTCGGCTTTATTATGAAAAAATGGAAGAGTTTGGGAACAACAGCAACTCAGCCACCAAGTGGTAGGCCACGTAAACTGACAGAGAGGGGTCAGCGGATGCTGAAGCGCATAGTGCAAAGACTTCCTGCACAGTCAGTTGCTACAGAGCTCCACACTTCATGTGACCTTCCAATTAGCCCACGTACAGTACGCAGAGAGCTTCACGGAATGGGTTTCCATGGCCGCGCAACTGCATCCAAGCCATATATCACTAAGTCCAATGCAAAGCGTTGGATGCAGTGGCGTAAAGCACGTCGCCACTGGACTCTAGAGCAGTGAAGACGCCTTCTCTGGAGTTGAATCACGCTTTTCCATCTGGCAATCTGATGGACGAGCCTGGGTTTGGAGGTTGCTCCCAACCTTGTGGGAACAGTTTGGAGTGTGCCCCTTCCTCTTCCAACATGACTGTGCACCAGTGCACAAAGCAAGGTCCATAAAGACATGGATGACAGAGTTTGGTGTGGATGAACTTGACTCGCCTGCGCAGAGTCCTGACCTGAACCCAATAGAACACCTTTGGGATGAATTAGAACGGAGACTGAGAGCCAGGCCTCCTCGACCAACGTCAGTGTGTGACCTCACCAATGCGCTTTTGGAAGAATGGTTAAAAATTCCTTTAAACACACTCCGCAACCTTGTGGACAGCCTTCCCAGAAGAGTTGACGCTGTAATAGCTGCAAAAGGTGGACCGACATCATATTGAACCCTATGGGTTAGGAATGGGATGGCACTTCAAGTTCATATGTGAGTCAAGGCAGGTGGCCAAATACTTTTGGTAATATAGTGTATTTTCATCGAGATTCTAAAGCAATATGCAGTCATTTCTGCAGCTGCGTGTGAATTATTTTGACAGGATCGACATCTGTATGTTCAACTTTTCATCCCAGGTTTCCATATAGAGCAGGGGTGTCAAACGTACGGCTAGAGGGCCGTAGCAGGCCCGCAAACAGGTTATCCCGGCCCACGGGAAGAGTTTGCTAAGTATAAAAATGTACCTGAAATTTGTGAATGAAAGAAACAGTTGTTCTAAATGTGTCCACTGGATGTCGCAATAGAAATTATTTGTATCTTTGTAGATGATGCTACATATGTACAAATAAATCACATGATGTTAGTGCACCAGTCAAGGAAAATGATCAAACTATATAAATAACATCCTGTAATTTGATGTTGATATAATTTTTTTATCTTGATAAATTGAAAATTAACACCAATGAGTTGACTTATGAACATTATCACATAGTTTATTCAGAAAATATTAATAACTACAAATAAATTATTAACCGCAACATGTAAGTGTAAAAAACCCCAACAACATTATGATTTGTACATTTGTGCTTGTTCTATTTTCAAACAAAGAAAACAATCTGAAGTTGTCTTTATTTTTAACTTATCGTGCCGTGATTTTATCAGTCCGGTCCACTTGGGAGTAGAATTTTCTCCATGTGGCCCCCGATCTAAAATGATTTTGACACCCCTGATGTAGAGGATGTTTTAGGGATCAAAAGATTCGATTTTAATGGATGGATGGATGGATGGATTATTTTTTAAATAAAAAATTGTAATCGATTTTTTAAACTTAAAGATTAAGTTAAAGTACCACTGATAGTCACACACACACTAAGTGTGGTGAAATTACTCTCTGCATTTGACCCATCCCTTTGTTCCACCCCCTGCGAGGTGAGGGGAGCAATGAGCAGCAGCGGTGGCCGCGCTCGGGAATCATTTTGGTAATTTAACCCCAAATTCCAACCCTTGATGCTGAGTGCCAAGCAGGGAAGCAATGGGTCCCATTTTTATAGGGCGGGTACTCTAACCACAAGGCCACTGAGCAGGCTCATTATGATTATGACAATTATGAATCAATTTAGAATCGGTATGAATAAGAATCGTGATTTGGGCATGGACTTAATTGTGCAGCGTGGCTTCTTTGATTAGCGCGGCCATGCCAGCAACTTGATGGTTCCAGGTTCGATCACCGCTTTCGCCATCCTAGTCTCAGCCGTTGTGTCCTTGGGCAAGACACTTTACCCACCTGCTCCCAGTGCCACCCACACTGGTTTAAATGTAGCTTAAAGATTGTTGCGTCGGACCAGTCTTCCGCTCAGGGAATAAAAGACACTGGGCAATCCCAAATTATTTCGGATGACATATATGTTGAGTAAGAAGGACCACCAAGACAGAGTAATACCAAGTTTTACTAAAGCTTTAGGAGACCAGCCCTACAATCCGGTAACAGCAGCATCAAGAAGCGGTCTGAAAATCAAACGGAAAGAGTTAGCTTATTCAGTATGAAAACAGTCCCCTCCCGCCCAGAAAGAAAGACAGCCTTATTGTTCTAAACTGATAAGGTAAAAAGGGAGTACAATATACTCCCAATAGACAGTGAAACACAAAGTTTACAAGCACAAAGGGAAAATATTAGCCGCTTTAAACATGACTATTGATGTAGAAAATGGGTTTCACTAAAGCGCTTTGAGTATAATTCACTTCACTTATTCAAAATAAAGGCCTTGTTATTGCGTAAATCGTTGATTATGAGGACGTCACTTACTTTCCACCCCAGATGTTTCTTGTTGGGGTTTCTTATTTAAACCAAGGTGTAAAACGATATTGCATCCTAGCACAGCTTGTTTTTATGCATAAGCCCATGTAGGCCTTAGAACGACCTTTTCTTGTATTCATGACCTTGTCGGGCTTTTATAAAAGACGCTGACCGCACATCTTAAGGCCATCACGAAGAAGACTTCTGCTACTTCAGGAAGAATGCACAGGATGAACGGTATTCACACTTCCTTCTATTACCCTCAGCGCAAAGAGTTTGATGTAACACTGTCTGCGCGTTGAGCTTGTGTAGCGTGTGTAGCTTGTGTAGGAAACAGGTCTTAAAACTGTGTATTTATCCGTGCTGCATCTTTCTGCTTTCAGTCATAAAGGAGGCACCATGGACCGTGTTGTTCTGGCCCAGTCTCATTAGCGCCAGCATCCTGCTGGAGTGTTCGCAACAGGAAAACGTCATCCACCCGTACTGTGCATCCATCTCGCAGGAGAAGCTTCTAGACAGGGTTATCCAGCATGCCGAGTTCATCTACCGCATCTCCGAAGAGTCATGTTCTTTGTTTGTGAGTAACAACCAACCTCATCGTCAACACAAATTGTAACGGTGCTGTAGCACCCGGGTGCTTTCAACATAGGGTATTAATAGAATGTTAACATCTCAAGGTATTTAATGCAAGAATCATGTCCGCATGTATACCTAACTCATTTCAATATTTTTGGAAACTTAAATATGCTTTAAAAAAAAAAAAAAAAACATATTGAAAATTATAAAACTAAGTATATTTTTTCAAAATAATGATAAAGATAATACAAATATAAACAAATAACTGATAGATTCAATAAATTAAAAAGTAATGTACTTTAATAATTGCTGTAATGGGAGCTATAAGGGCCTTACATTAATACATTTGAATACATAACAAATTGGAATATTTTTTGTGACTTAAGTATATGTTAGAAAAAACATTGAAAATATATATATATTTTTTTTTTTTTAAATGAAGGTATTTTTTCAAAATAATAAACAAAAATAATACAAATTTGGAAAAATAACTGAAGGAATCAGTAAATAAAAAAAGTACAGTAATAACTGTTGTAATGGGAGCGACAAAGTTGAATACATCCTAATACATCACAAATTGGAAATATTTTGGTAATGGAGTATGTGTTAGAAAAAACTTTGAAAATTCTTTAAAAAAAAAAGTTTACATATTTGTTTTGAATAATAACAAAAATAATGAAATTGTACCATAATACCTGAAATAATCAGTTAATGGAAAAAGTACTGTAATAATTGTTGTAATGGGAACTATAAAGGCAAATACATCCTAATACATAAAAAAAATTGAATTTAATTTAAATTAGTATTAGAAAAAACATTGAACATTATAAAAGAAAATTGAATATGTGTTTAAAAAAAACAATAAAAGTATAAAAACAAAGCATATTATTTTCAAAATAATGCAAAATACAAATGAAACGGAATGCAACAGTAAATTAAAGTAATATACTGTATTAATTGCTATAATAGTAGGTTTTACAATAATACATTTTAATACATAACAAATTAGAATATTTTTTGTGACTTAAGTATGCGTTAGAAAAAACACTGAAAATATTTTTTTTTAAATTATGGTATTTTTCAAAATAATAAACAAAAATAATAAAAATATACAAAAATAACTGAAGGAATCAGTAAATAAAAAAAGTACTGTAATAACTGTTGTAATGGGAGCTACAAAGTTGAATACATCCTAATACATAACAAATTGGAAATATGTTGGTAATTCGAGTATGTGTTAGAAAAAACCTTGAAAATTATTTTTAAAAGTGAACATATTTTTTCAAAACAATAACAAAAATTATACAAATTATTATACTACCTGAATGAATCAGTAAACGTAAAAAGTACTGTAATGACTGTTGTAATGGGAACTATAAATGCAAATACATCCTAATACATAAAACGTTTGAATTTTATTTAAATATGGTAATTTTGGTAATTTAAATATGTTTTTTGTGAAAAAACATTGAACTTTATAAAAGAAAAGTGAATATGGGTTTAAAAAAACAATACAATTAGAAATACTAAGCATATTAGTTTCAAAATAATGATACAAATAATACAAAATACAACTGAATGAATCAGTAAATTAAAGTAATATACTGTAATAATTTCTATAATAGTAGGTTTTACAATAATCTATCTTAAAACATAACACATTTGATTATTTTTGGTACTTTTAGTATGTGTTACAAAAATACATATTATGAAAACTAAGCATATTTTAAAAATGTATGATTAAAAAAATAACTAAACAAATCATTAATAATGTATTAATAATGTTAGTTATAAAGCTGTGACATTAATACATTTTTAATTTAAGATCATTTAAAAAATTTATTACATTTTGTGATTGCCCATAAATTTGTAATGCTACTCCTAAGGGCAACTGAGTGCATACATTTTTAAGTCACAGTTTTTACAAGGCAGCCTTTGAAATATAAGCTTTATAAATAAGTGTATATTTTAATAACAATATATACACACTGTCTAATTCAGGGGTAGGGTACCTATGGCTCTAGAGTCAGATGTGGCTCTTTTGATGACTGCATCTGGCCCTCGGATAAATCTTAGCTGACATTGCTTAACATGATAAGTAATGAATAATTCTGCTGGTAATCACAGTGTTAAAAATAACGTTCAAAATATAAAACGTTCTCATGCATTTTAATCCATCCATCCGTTTTTTTACCGCACCTGTTCGAGAAGTCGCATTAATGGTAAGAAGTATTTTATTTATTATTGGTTAGCTTCAGAACAACAATGTTATTAAAAAAAATAAGAGACTTATTATACTCTAAAAAATGTTGGTCTTACTAAAAATACACAAATTTAGTTGTATTCAGTGTTGAAAAATATTTTATGGCTCTCACGGAAATACATTTTTAAATATTTGGCTTACATGGCTCTCTTAGCCTAAAAGGTTCCCGACCCCTGGTCTAATTCAATGCCATAAAAAAGGATATCAAAATGTATGACTGGTATTGTACTCGTATGCATACACAAGCTGTTTTACTTCAGTAAATACAAGAAAACAATAGTTGCATAGTCATAACATAGTCATTTACTTTTGTTTTGGTTTTTTTACAGTAAAAAAACAAATGTATATTTCACAGTAAAATTCTGGCAACTGAGCTGCCTTTTTTTTTTATTGTAAAAACATCAGTATTGTTTTTCCATTTATAGTAATATACACTACATTTTGAGGTGAAATCATTGCAACTTACTATATTTTTTTTTACATTTTAGTTTTCAAATCTACTTACAAAATGAATTAAAAACTTGTGTAATAATAGTATTCACTGTTAGAAGCGGCCCTCTGGGGCCAAACATAAAACGAGTTTGACACCTCTTGCTTAGAGAAACCACATGGTTGTACATGTTGCTGCGGTGTTGCATGTGGTGTTACCAAATATGGTTCCAATATTTTCAAAAAAAAGCAACATTGACACACGCACTAATGTAGTCATTGCATTATCGGGTGAGTTGTTCCTACCCAGCTCCACAGTTGCGTCACGGAGAGGTGCTGACCCGTACTGCTGGATCACGTGGCGATACCTTGCTGTGTTCTTTTCAATTCACACTTGATGAGCTTCTTATAGACGAGCTTCAAAGTCATCTTTCCTTTGAGCCAGAAAATATGTTTTATTGAAAAGCAGTGGAGTATTACAAATGTGGTAATGCCATTCTGCTGCTTCTGCTGCCTTGTTGAATTTCTTTCACTCAGAACATTGTGATCCGCGAGGTTGCAAACACAGTCCCTTGCATGTCGTCTTTGGATTTAACCCTCCGAGCACATAACTGCACGTGTCTCGTGTTATAGCAGGGGTGTCAAACGTAGGAGACGGCACGGATGCAGGGACGTGGTTTTAGCTCTATGTATTAATAACAATATTATGAAGTGTGAAACTTAAGCCAATTATGTGTATGGTGTGACTATGTGTAGCGATTAACTGAGTCGCGTTACCAGGAGTCATACTTGCCAACCCTCCCGGATTTTCCGGGAGACTCCCGAAATTCAGCGCCTCTCCCGAAAACCTCCCGGGACAAATTTTCTCCCGAAAATCTCCCGAAATTCAGGCAGACCTGAGTGACGTGTCGACAGCCAGTTTTCACGTCCGCTTTCCCACAATATAAACAGCGTAACTGCCCAATCACGTTATAACTGTAGAATGATCAAGGGAGAGTTCTTGGTTTCTTATGTGGGTTTATTGTTAGGCAGTTTCATTAACGTCCTCCCAGCGCGGCAACAACACACAACAACAGCAGTCACGTTTCCGTCTACCGTAAAGCAGTTTGTCTGCCGTACACAGCAATGTTGTGACACTCTTAAACAGGATAATACTGCCATCTACTGTGCATGCATATGTGGCAATAGCATCTAGGGCTTTTAGAGAGTGCAGTGCACAACTGCGCACACAACAAGGAGACGAAGCAGAATGCATCATCAGAGAGGGTGTTCAGCATGGTTAGAAAAATAGTGACAGAGAATAGAATAAGTATGGACAATTCAACCCTTAACTCAACAATGAGTAGATGAGTATTATGTGTGTGTATATGTGTAAATAAATGAACACTAAAATTCAAGTATTTCTCTTATTTATATATATATATATATATATATATATATATATATATATATATATAGCTAGAATTCACTGAAAGTCAAGTATTTCTTATATATATATATATATATATATATATATATATATGTATATATATATATATATATATATATATATATATATATATATATATGAAATACTTGACTTGGTGAATTCTAGCTGTAAATATACTCCTCCCCTCTTAACCACGCCCCCAACCACGGCCCCCCAACCCCCCACCTCCTGAAATCGGAGGTCTCAAGGTTGGCAAGTATGCCAGGATTGTTGAGCGAGGTGCGGAACTCCAAGAGGGCAAGGCAAGCTCTGAGATCCAGGGACAGGCAGGGGGTCGGAGGCAGGAGCGAGGCGTCAAAGTTTGTGTCCAGGCGGGAGGTCGAGATTCAAAAGGGTAGCCAGGGAACCAGAGGGAATACGGGGAGACGAGACACACAGCTCGTTATCAGGAAACGGAGGAATGCTGCTGCAACGACACGGGAACATGAGACAAATGAACACGGAGGAGGAGAAAACACAGACAGAGAGAGAGAGAGAGAGCATAGAGCTAGAGATGTCGGCTTACTGTACGGGAACAGGGAGCTACTTTCTGGCCTGGAACGCAGGTTTGCACTGGCTTAAGAAGCGCGGCGTCTCATCAGCTTCAGGTGTGTAGATTGCTGATTGATTGCAGCCGCCTGCTGCAGCAGGAGTGGCGCGCTTGCAGGTGCGCTCAGCGCAGCGCACAGATGAATGAGCATTGGAATGTGCCTGGGCCGTGACAACTGAGTTGACTGATGAACATTATCCCATAATTTATTCAGAAAGTATAACAGCCAGAATACTATTAACCGCAACATGTACGTTTAAAAATTCCCCGACAACATTATGATTTGTGCATTTTCAGAATGAGCTTGTTCTATTTTTAAACCAAAAAAAACTAAACAATCTAAATTATTATTTGTAAGTTATCGTGCCGTAATTTTACCAGTCCGGCCCACTTGGGAGTAGATTTTTCTCCATGTGGCCCCCGATCTAAAATGAGTTTGACACCCCTGTGTTATAGTCTTAACCCTGGAATGTGTATATGTGTGACATGCAGGAGGACATGTTCGTCCCGTACCCGTTGCGGGTTCAGAGGAACCAGATGGGCTACGATTGCCTCACCAAGGACATCCCTGTTCCGAGCTCCATAGGGGAAGTCCAGCAGATGTCTGTAAGTGGTGTGATGGGAAGTAGCGAGGCACACTGGGGATAAATGTTGGACTTTAATCCATGGTATGTCTTTCTTACAGGACAAATGGTTGCTCCACTCAGTGCTGATGCTGGTCCAGTCTTGGATCGAGCCTTTGGTCTACCTGCAGACCACACTGGACCGCTACGACGGCGCTCCGGAAATGCTCCTCAACAAGACCAAGTGGGTGTCCGACAAACTGATCAGTCTGGAGAATGGAATGGTGGTTCTAATAAAGAAGGTAGGCCCCCGCCTCCTCAGAAAAAGGTGGGAACCCTCAAAGTTGAACATTCCACTGTGCTGGTCAAACTTTTCACAGTTTTTTAATTTGAGTTAAATACCTTAAAAGATCTTATATATACAAGTACATATGCATACTTACACTCATGCACATAATCACGTTTCATCAAACATATATTAACATTGTTGACCTAGGGTAAACTGGGTATAACACATGGCACACAGACAAAGCTTAACCTATTGTTTCTATAACAATCTACAAGGTTAATGTAGGTTGCTTCTCTTTCTCCCCCTCCATTTTTCTGCATTCTTTCGTATCTCAAGTTATCATTACATATATGTATTGTTGCATTTGAACAACTGTATTGTTGATAATAAAGGTAAAGTATTGGTATTGTTCATTATCAATAGCGCTATTTCTATTGGTATTTGAATTGCTCCATTTGTAGTGTAATAATGCTCATTGTCATTTTTGTATTATGTTTTTATTTTCGCTAACTGCTTATTTGCTATTACTTTTACCATCATATTTGTACATGTCATATTTGCTGATGTTGCTCTATTGTTGTTGTTGTTGTTGTTGTTTGCTGTTGTTGTTTTTGTCTCTCTGTCTAATCCCCCTCTTGTACCCACAATTTCCCCCTCTGTCTTCTTTTTTTTCTCTTTCTATCCCCTCCTGCTCCGGCCCGGCTGCACTAAATGATAATATAAATACATTTAATAAAGTCAAATACAATTAAGGCAACAAGAGAAGTATCCTACACTTCTCTTTTGTAAAGCAAATCTGAACAGCCGACATGGGCATCTACACCAACTATATGATTTGCCTGAGAAGCTGGACAGGACAAAAAAAAAAAAATCTTCCTTAGAGCCGGTGTCCTCTGTAGTAGACATTGGTTTGTGGTCTATTTCTTTTGTCAGAGTTACACATTTCAGAACATGTCAGCTGCGTACCGAATTTAGTACTTTGATAAGACCAAATGCTGTGAGTACTACAGTATTCATTTACGTAAAATCAAATGACACCATAATTTGATACCCTTGTTGCTATTGAGGAGCACTCACAGCGGACTCAGTCTAACTGTTTTTAGGTCATTTTCCATGCCAACAAAGCAATTATGCCTGATAGAAAATACTCAAAAGTATAGTAAGGCTGTACTTTTCAAAATGCGCTAGCTCGATGCTGATTCACATAGAATTTGCCATAGACATGCTAATGATAAGCAACTTTTCATTTTAACAAAAGGTGTAAAGTAGACTAAAAATGTATCACAGTAGCAATATAAAATATAACTTATATGTAATATTAACATATTATATATACAGTATATAATATATACTGATATATTATATGATATTTTTATATAATATATACATAATATAACAAAATAATATACATTTGCGATCAAAAGTTTACATACACCTGTAAAGAACATAATGTCATGGCTGTCTTGAGTTTCCAATACTTTCTACAACTCTTATTTTTTGTGATAGAGTGATTGGAGCACATACTTGTTAGTCACAAAAAACATTCATTAAGTTTGGGTCTTTTATGAATTTATTATGGGTATACTGAAAATGTGACCAAATATGCTGGGTCAAAAGTATACATACAGCAATGTTAATATTTGGTTACATGTCCCTTGGCAAGTTTCACTGCAATAAGGCACTTTTGGTAGCTTCTGGCAAGCTTCTGGTTGAATTTTTGACCACTCCTCTTGACAAAATTGGTGCAGTTCAGCTAAAGTTGTTGGTTTTCTGACATGGACTTGTTTCTTCAGCATTGTCCACACATTTAAGTCAGGACTTCTAGCCTGATTTAACCATTCATTTACCACTTTTGACGTGTGTTTGGGGTCATTGTTCTGGTGGAACACCCAACTGCGCCCAAGACCCAACCTCCGGGCTGATGATTTTAGGTTGTCCTGAAGAATTTGGAGGTAATCTTCCTTTTTCATTGTCCAATTTAAAGGACCAGTTCCAATGGCAACAAAACAGGCCCAGAGCATAATACTACCACCACCATGCTTGACGGTAGGTATGGTGATCCTGGGATTAAAGGCCTCACCTTTTCTCCTCCAAACATATTTCTGGGTATTGTGGCCAAACAGCTACATTTTTGTTTCATCTGACCACAGAACTTTACTCCAGAAGGTCTTATCTTTGTCAATGTGACGTCAGATGAAACAAAACTTGAGCTGGTTGGCCATACGTACATGACATGACAATGACAAAAAAAATAGCAACAACTTAAATAGTTTTGATTGCTCAAACAAAGCAGGTGAGAGGAATAGCGCTCAAAGGAAGACATGAAACTGCTCCAGGAAAATACCAACAAAACGGAAAAAGCCACCAAAATAGGAGCATAAGACAAGAACTAAAACTATACGCACGGGAAAACACCAAAAAACTCAAAACGGCGTCATGTGACAGGTCGTGACAGTAGACCTACCGTATTTTTCGGAGTATAAGTCGCACCGGAGTATAAGTCGCACCTGCCGAAAATGCATAATAAAGAAGGAAAAAAAACATATATAAATCGCACTGGAGCCCAGCCAAACTATGAAAAAAACTGCGACTTATAGTCCGAAAAATACGGTACTTTGAGACAAGCGCTATAGTGATGCATGGTTAGTTATGGTTCATAGCCAAAAATTGCGCCGACTTTTTATTGTCTACTGAGTTACATGTTAACATGTAACATGTTTATAATTTCTGCTGGCGGTGTGCCTCCGGATTTTTTCAATGACAAAGATGCGCCTTGGCTCAAAAAAGGTTGAAAAACACTGCTCTGAGTGTACCACTTTTCTCTGTCGTGATATTTCCTTCTCTGGTTCTGTGGTTGCACTCTTTGACATCACCAGCTGTCCTTGGTAGTGACATCAGCAGAGGAAAATAATGTGCACATATAATTTCCCAGAAAATGAACTCCAATCTCGTCGCCCGCTTTTATTTTGAAAGCATTCTAAGACATCTAATGTGCCCGTTCAGATGCTGAATGAAGGCGTGATGACCAGCAGCTACAGCGATCATGGCCTGCTCCAGTACGACATGCAACTCGACATGGTGGAATCGGTTATGAGGGACTACGTCGTGCTCAGTTGCTTCAAGAAAGACTCCCACAAGGTGGAGACATTCCTCAAGATCATCAAGTGTCGACAAAAAGACAACTGCGCCTGAAGGATAATGCGTGCGTTTTCCATGTTTGCTTGTTGTGAATTCTTCGTAGATGTACTGTAGCCCCCGGTACGATACAGTCTATTATGTTTAACACAAAACAACAGTGCTGTTTTTCAACATGCTGCAATAAATCTTCTTTTAAATTGTCGTCACCTGGCAAAGACAAAATATGCGCAGCCTTCCATTTGTTTCTGTTGCTTTGTTCCTCGCTAAGGTTTTGGATTATTCCCACGGCTCCCTTGAATATTTACTGATGGGAAGCGAGCTGGTCTCTCTGCTGCATTAGCCAAATTAAAAACACTCTCACCAAAGACGCATTTAAACAGAGCTGTCAGTGCTTTGTAAAAAAAAAAGGGAAAAAAAGTGGCACATTTTGATTGTTGCAGAGACGGAAGAGAGACATAAGCCTGAACACATAACAGCAAGAGTAGCACGCATTAAAGCTAAAAGTTAAAGTACCATTGATAGTCACACACACTCTGCATTTGACCTACCCATCCCCTTGTTCCACCCCCTGGGAGGTGAGGGGAGCAGTGAGCAGCAGCGGTAGCTGCGCTCGGGAATCATTTTGGTGATTTAACCCCCAATTCCAAGCCTTGATGCTGAGTGCCAAGCAGGGAAGTAATGGGCCCCATTTTTAATTATCTTTGGTAAGACTCGGCCGGGGTTTGAACTCACGACTAGAGATGTCCCAATCCAGGTTTTTGCATTTCCGATCCGGTACCGATACTGACCGATACCAATACTGACCGATACTGGCCTATCCAAGCATGTATTAAAGTTTAAAGTTATTTAGCCTACTTAGTTGTCAGAATCATGTTGAAAAGGGTTTTAGTACTCTTGATAACAACTAGCCAGCTGAATTAGGGGAGTTTGAATAATACACAATGGTTGGTAACAAGAAACTGACCTGTTTATTCAAGGATAAACACAAAATAGACCAAATTATACATGACAAACAGAAATGGCATCATTGAACTAGGGCTGGGCGATATGGCCTTTTTTTAATATTGCGATATTTTAAGGCCATATTGCGATACACAATATATATCTCGATATTTTGCCTTAGCCTTGAATGAACACTTGATGCATATAATCACAGCAGTATGATGATTATATGTGTTTTGATTGATTGATTGAGACTTTTATTAGTAGGTTGCACAGTGAAGTACATATTCCGTACAATTGACCACTAAATGGTAACACCCAAATAAGTTTTTCAACTTGTTTAAGTCGGGGTCCACTTAAATTGATTCATGATACAGATATATACTATCAGATATATACTATCATCATAATACAGTCATCACACAAGATAATCACATTGAATTATTTACATTATTTATAATCCAGGATGTGGAGGGGGGCGCCGATGTAAGTGTCAAAAAGACAGCCAAAATGATATGAGAATAAATCTAAAGTTGAAATATAGGGTATAAATGCACCCATTTGCAGGAAATGTAGTCTTGATTTTCAAAATTTTCTTTCAAGGCTTGCATGTCTACATTAAAACATTCTTCTTCATACTGCATTAATATATGCTACTTTTAAACTTTCATGCAGAGAAGGAAATCACAACTAAAAAAATCACTAATTTTTTCATACGGTGTTGATCTGGAAATTTTTGCCTCGGCATTTTGATGGTGTGGGCGTGTGGCACCGAATGGAGATAAGCGTCTCGACAGACGTCACAATATTTGAACAATGATGAAGAAAACTGTTGTCTCTGTCGCGTCCGTGTGTCGAAAATTGTTACGCGTTTATTTTTTTATTTGATTTTGTGCGTGGCATAGATTTGCTATGCGCAGAGGACGCTTAAACAGTGCGCAATTGCACAGGCGAGCACCTTAGAGGGAGCGTTGCTCGCACGGCTGCGCTAGCATCACAACTAACATTAGCCATGCTGCTACCTCTCTGCTGGGAGAGGGCGTATACGTATGTGACGTATGACGTGACAGTATGTGACGTATGTCGTGACAGTATGTGACGTGTGTAAGAAGGTGCACTTGCTGTCTGTGAGAGGGAGACACAGGAAAGAGTGAGAAGAGCCTGTCGTGTAATGCCAGCAGCTAAAAGCAACTGCGTGAGAATTCACAGACCTATGGATGTGTTGAAAGTGTGCTGGAAAATGCGGAACGGAAATTACGGAGCAGCAGAAAAGTGGAATGTATTATTTAAATTGGTGCGTTGGAAAACACGGACCGGAGGTTTTTTTCAAACAGGATCTGGATCGGCATTTTCCCATGCCTTGCCGATACGCAATTTTTGGCAAATATCGGCAGCCGATCCGATCCAAATATCGGATTGGGACATCCCTACTCACGACCTACCGATCTCAGGGCGGACACTCTAACCACTAGGCCACTGAGCAGGCTTTATTAATATTTATGCCTAAATATGCTTAATTAAACCTCAAATTACATTTTTGGCATTGTTTAGTTTTAGGTATGTTTGAGTGCGTACAAGTTAGAATGTGTTAAATAAATGGGTTATTCCCAATCGAACACTAGAAAACAATCAAAATAGGAAGAATATTTGCAGCTTACATTTCATGTTTTAGTTCCTTGATATGACAAATTACAGTCAGTACTTGTTAAAGCTCATCTGTTTGGCGATGTACCTCAGGGCTCAATCTTCGGTCCACTACTCTTCTCAATTGTCACACCGCAATGAGGGAAGTCTTGTCTTGGTTTTTTCTGTCCTGTGATTTGCATGTTTTATTTTGAAAAGCAACTCCTCTTGTTTCAGATCACGGGTCCTTCCTCTTGTGTCACCAGTCTGACGTCATCCCTGACCCTTGATTGTTTCCACCTGTTTCCCATTACCCTCATGTTCCATATAAGCTCATGCCTCCCCTTGTTCTGTGCCAGTTTGTCTCGAGCTTTCGTGCCTGTCTAGCATTCATGTTCATGTTCATGTCCATGCCTTGCCTCGTTCCACGTCTACTTCCTTGAATCCAGAAATTCCTACGCTGTAATTTTGAGTTAACTTTTTCTCCTCCCTCAGAGCGACTTTTGTTATCTTGCCTTTTTTCAACTGCAGTGGTGAGTTATGATTTTTTCCTAATGATCTTCCTTCCTCAAAGTTTTTGAGTGATTACATTTATTAGAATAAGATTAGAGTAGTAATTTTTATAGTCATTATTTTCTTCCTCCTGTTGGAGTGTTTTTTGTTAAAGTTGTTATAGCAGGTACGGCGCTAATTATAGTTTGTCTTTATTTTTGTATTTCCTCCTCTTGGAGTGATTTTCGGTTTTTCCCTTTTTGGAACCTTTTTTCGCTGTCTGTTTTTGTGACTCATAGTAATTGAATATACTCTGCTCTGGAGGTTAAAGAGTTTTCAAAATAAAAGCTTTATTTAGAATCCTATCTCTGAACTTGAGTCCATTCCTTTCGTCCAAGCCTGACATCTATGTGTTTAAATTTGGTCACATTATAGTAGTTTCAATATGCAAACCACTTCTTGATAGTCTGCAACTTTAACCACAAGGTCCCGGCTAAAATGGACTTTGGCAGTTTGCACAGAACCTCGAAAGTTGGAAATTCCAGTTGAAATTCATGTTTTAAAACCATATTTTAAAGGGGAACATTATCACAATTTCAGAAGGGTTAAAACCATTAAAAATCAGTTCCCAGTGGCTTATTTTATTTTTCGAAGTTTTTTTCAAAATGTTACCCATCACGCAATATCCCTAAAAAAAGCTTCAAAGTGCCTGATTTTAACCATCGTTATATACACCCGTCCATTTTCCTGTGACGTCACATAGTGATGCCGATACAAACAAACATGGCGGATAGAACAGCAAGTTTATAGCGGCATTAGCTCGGATTCAGACTCGGATTTCAGCGGCTTAAGCGATTCAACAGATTAGGCATGTATTGAAACGGATGGTTGTAGTGTGGAGGCAGGTAGCGAAAACGAAATTGAAGAAGAAACTGAAGCTATTGAGCCATATCGGTTTGAACCATATGCAAGCGAAAACGACATGACAGCCAGCGACACGGGAGAAAGCTAGGACGAATTCGGTGATCGCCTTCTAACCAACGATTGGTATGTGTTTGTTTGGCATTAAAGGAAACTAACAACTATGAACTAGGTTTACAGCATATGAAATACATTTGGCAACAACATGCATTTTGAGAGTGCAGACAGCCCAGTTTTCATCAATTAATATATTCTATAGACATACCCTCATCCGCTCTCTTTTCCTGGGGGTCTGGCGGCAGATTTCTTTGACTTTATCGTTGGAAATGCATCTGCTTTGAGTGTCGCAGGATATCCACACATTCTTGCCATCTCTGTCGTAGCATAGCTTTCGGCGGTAAAGTGTGCGGAACAAACGTCCAATTTCTTGCCACTTTTGCATCTTTGGGCCACTGGTGCAACTTGAATCCGTCCCTGTGCGTGTTGTTACACCCTCCGACAACACACCGACGAGGCATGATGTCTCCAAGGTACGGAAAACAGTCGAAAAAACGGAAAATAACATAGCTGATTTGACTCGGTGTTTGTAATGTGTTTGAGAAAATGGCGGATTGCTTCCCAATGTGATGTCACGTTGTGACGTCATCGCTCCGAGAGCGAATAATAGAAAGGCGTTTAATTTGCCAAAATTCACCCATTTAGAGTTCGGAAATCGGTTAAAAAAATATATGGTCTTTTTTCTGCAACATCAAGGTATATATTGACGCTTACATAGGTCTGGTGATCATGTTCCCCTTTAAGTAAACATGGTAACCATTGGGAGTCAAGCCACATGAAAAGTGTCTTGACTTCTATAAAAACTGTGAATGTATCTATCTGTGGTGGTCTTTTTGTACTCAACAAGAAGCCAACAATTACACTGGTTGTGTCAATTACAAATCAAAAATGTAAACTCTAACATAAGTTAATCTGGTATGTACAGTATGGAGACTCCCCACAAAGACATTAAAACAACGTTGAGAACTTGTTAAATTAGGTCTAGACTAGGGTTGTATAGTATACCGGTATTAGTATAGTACCGCGATATTAATTAATCATTTTCGGCACTATACCCCCTCTGAAGCGTACCGGTCCGCTTTGAATATGACCAATGTATGATCCTGTAACTACTTGGTATCAGATTGATACCCAAATTCGTGGTATCATCCAAAACTAATGTGAAGCATCAAACAACAGAAGAATAAGTGATTATTACATTTTAACAGAAGTGTAGATAGAACATGTTGAGAGAGAAAGTAAGCAGATATCAACAGTAAATGAACAAGTATATTAATAATTCATTTTCTACCACTTGTCAAAATAATAGAATGATAAATGACACAATATGTTATTGCATATGCCAGCAGACTAATTAGGAGCCTTTGTTTGTTTACTTTCTACTAAAAGACAAGTTGTCTAGTATGTTCACTATTTTATTTAAGGACATACTTGCAATAAGAAACATGTGTTTAATGTACCCTAAGACTTTTTGTTAAAATAAAACTAATAATGCAAATTTTTGTGGTCCCCTTTATTTAGAAAAATACCGAAAAGTATGGAAATAATTTTGGTACCGGTACTGGTACCAAATTTGGCCTTTGAAATGTGTTCATTTCCCAAACAATATTCTACAACACAAATACAACGTTGAAATAACTTGCTTTTTGGCGACATTTATTGCATGTCAGGTTGTGACATTGATTTGACCTTAGAAATTTGGTCATTTCCCAACCAACAACATCAATCCAACGTTAGACACCAATGTTGTCTCAATTTACAAATACAAATGTTTTGCAACGTTGTTTCAAAATCAGTTTAAAAGGACAAGTATCAACATTGTATCAATGTATTGTGTCTGCTGGAAAGGTAATAAATTAAACCCTGCCTAAAGTAGTAGAAGCATTTAAGTCCCATCTTAAAACTCATTTGTATACGCTAGCCTTTAAATAGAACCCCCTTTTAGACCCGTTGATCTGCCGTCTCTTTTCTGCTCTGCCCCCCTCTCCTTCGTGGAGATGTTATTAGGTGACCACAGATGTGCATCAGTTGGGGACGTCGCTGTGCTGCTGACTTGTCTCCACTCAAGATGATCCCCTGCTGGCCCCACTATGGACTGGACTCTCACACTATTAACTACAAACCCTGTTTCCATATGAGTTGGGAAATTGTGTTAGATGTAAATACAAACAGAATACATTGATTTGCAAATGCTTTCAATCCACATTCATTTGAATGCACTACAAAGACAAGATATTTGATGTTCTAACTCATAAACTTTTTTTTTTTTTTTGAAAATGATAATTAACACGTGCCAAAGTAGTTGGGAAAGGGCATGTTCACCACTGTGTTACATGGCCTTTCCTTTTAACAACACTCAGGAAACGTTTGGGAACTGAGGAGACACATTTTTTAAGCTTCTCAGGTGGAATTATTTCCCATTCTTGCTTGATGTACAGCTTAAGTTGTTCAACAGTCCGGGGGTCTCCGTTGTGGTATTTTAGGCTTCATAATGCGCCACACATTTTCAATGGGAGACAGGTCTGGACTACAGGCAGGCCAGTCTCGTACACGCACTCTTTTACTATGAAGCCATGTTGATGTAACACGTGGCTTGGCATTGTTTTGCTGAAATAAGCAGGGGCGTCCATGGTAACGTTGCTTGGATGCCAACATATGTTGCTCCAAAACCTGTATGTACCTTTCAGCATTAATGGCGCCTTCACAGATGTGTAAGTTACCCATGTCTTGGGCACTAATACACCCCTATACCATCACAGATGCTGGCTTTTCAACTTTGCGCCTACAACAATCCGGATGGTTCTTTTCCTCTTTGGTCCGGAGGACACAACGTCCACAGTTTCCAAAAACAATTTGAAATGTGGACTCGTCAGACCACAGAACACTTTTCCCCTTTGTATCAGTCCATCTAAGATGAGCTCAGGCCCAGCGAAGCCGACGGCGTTTCTGGGTGTTGTTGATAAACGGTTTTCGCCTTGCATAGGAGAATTTTAACTTGCACTTACAGATGCAGCGACCAACTGTAGTTACTGACAGTGGGTTTCTGAAGTGTTCCTGAGCCCATGTGGTGATATCCTTTACACACTGATGTCGCTTGTTGATGCAGTACAGCCTGAGGGATCGAAGGTCACGGGCTTAGCTGCTTACGTGCAGTGATTTCTCCCGATTCTCTGAACCCTTTGATGATATTACGGACCATAGATGGTGAAATCCCTAAATTCCTTGCAATAGCTGGTTGAGAAAGGTTTTTCTTAAACTGTTCAACAATTTGCTCAGGCATTTGTTGACAAAGTGGTGACCCTCGCCCCATTCTTGTTTGTGAATGACTGAGCATTTCCTGGAATCTACTTTTATACCCAATCATGGCACCCACCTGTTCCCAATTTGCCTGTTCACCTGTGGAATGTTCCAAATAAGTGTTTGATGAGCATTCCTCAACTTTATCAGTATTTATTGCCACCTTTCCCAACTTCTTTGTCACGTGTTGCTGGCATCAAATTCTAAAGTTAATGATTATTTGCCAAAAAAAAAAATGTTTATCAGTTTGAACATCAAATATGTTGTCTTTGTAGCATATTCAACTGAATATGGGTTGAAAATTATTTGCAAATCATTGTATTCCGTTTATATTTACATCTTACACAATTTCCCAACTCATATGGAAACGGGGTTTGTAGATCCACTCGACATCCATTTCACCGGTCGCCCCGGGAGGGGGTCCCCACATCTGCGGTCCCCTCCAAGGTTTCTCATTGTATCCCATTGGGTTGATTTATTCCTTGCCCTGATGTGGGAGCTGAGCCGAGGATGTCGTTATGGCTTGGGCAGCCCTTTGAGACACTCGTGATTAAGGGCTAGATGAATAAACTTTGATTGACTTTGAGTGATTGATAAAAGGGACCCTCGTATCTGAAACAACACCTAAAAACTAATAAAAGTGGACCAAGCAAGTGTGGTGAGTTGGTTCGTAGTTGGACTCAAAAATCCTGCCAATCACTCGGGGAATCATCGGAAAACATCATAGTTGGAAGTCTGTAAACTAAAGGCTGCGGAACAAATGTCTTTCCTTAAGGGAGGAAAAAGAAGAAAAATGCCAAGAGAGGTTATGCTTAAATCAATGTAATTTCCTGCCCTTCACGTCTCCAGCCAGCGGGAGCTTTCTTGGCGTTTTCACTTGTCCATCTTTGATAAATTGTGAATCTCAGTGCACATGCAAAGGGATGCTATGGTGAAGGAACATGTATTTGTCTTTCTGCCAGCGTGTGTTTTTTTATTAGATCAAAACACAGGCCTCAAAATGTTCCGTATTTCCTTCACTTCAGGAAGCACTTTCATTGCTTTAAATATAATCATTTCCTTTTTGGTAGGACGCCGAGGATTATCCTGAGAGAAAAGGTTTGGACAAGAAAGGGATGAGAGCTCACAAATCCTATGCAGATGGACCTTTTGGCCTGGATTCTGAACGGCATGCTGAATTCCGTTTGGATCCAGGTTGGCGGAGCTCACATTTTTCTGCATATTTCCTCATTATTGTGACAAGAGTTTGACTAATAACTGCAGTATGCAACATATAGAAAAGAAACACCCTTATGTTGCATATTATGTGTACTGTTTGTATATTCCAGTCCAATAAAGTATCATGCTTGGAGGCAAGACCTGACAGGAATCCATAACATTTGTTTTCTTAATAGTCACATTTCCCTTTGCGAACAATAAAAAGCAATAAAATTGTGCAATTTAGAACTAAGTCAATATTTAGTCGGATGGACCATTCAACTAAATCGATCCATGGCTTTTGAGGGATGGGAATTGATAAGATTTTTCTGCTTCCCATTACACATCCGATTCAATTCCTTAACGGTTCTCTTATCGATTCTTATTTGGGAAATACATTTTTTTTTAAAAGGGTGGATTAGCATCAATTTTGTTTAGTTTAGAGGTAACATGACCTTCGAAAGCCTACAGTGAGGTCTCAAGAGGCACGTTTGTAGCATAAAAAATAAAAAATGTATTGTAAATGAATTATTACAAATTAATATTCTTCTTTAGAATTTAATTATGTACAAATTACACAAGAAAGTAACATTTGGTAACATGCGATAATAACTTATTACCTGCAAAGTGAGATATGTCAAGCCTTTATTGGTGCTTACAGTTGATGAAAACTTAAAATTGAACATTTTAGAAAATGTAAGGTTTCCAAAACTGTAAGTCAAGCTCATCAAAATTATAATGGTTAATATTAGTGAATTTTTTTGTGAATTATATTTATATAGCGCTTTACATTGTGAACATCACAGATTAGTTTCACATTTGAAGTAGGGATGTCCGATAATGGCTTTTTGCCGATATCCGATATTCCGATATTGTCCAACTCTTTAATTACCGATACCGAGATCAACCGATACTGATATCGACCGATATATACAGTCGTGGAATTAACACATTATTTTGCCTAATTTGGACAACCAGCTATGGTGAAGATAAGGTACTTTTAAAAAAATAATAATAAAATAAAATAAGATAAATAAATTAAAAACATTTTCTTGAATAAAAAAGAAAGTAAAACAATATAAAAACTGTTACATTGAAACTAGTAATTAATGAAAATTAGTAAAATTAACTGTTAAAAGTTAGTACTATTAGTGGACCAGCAGCACGCACAATCATGTGTGCTTACGGACTGTATCCCTTGCAGACTGTATTGATATATATTGATATACAATGTAGGAACCAGAATATTAATAACAGAAAGAAAAAACCCTTTTGTGTGAATGAGTGTAAATGGGGGAGGAAGGTTTTTTGGGTTGGTGCACTAATTGTAAGTGTATCTTGTGTTTTTTATGTTGATTTAATAAAAAAAAAAAATAAATAAATAAAAAAAACGATACGGATAATAATAAAAAACGATACCGATAATTTCCGATATTACATTTTAACGCATTTATCGGCCGATAAATTTGAAGTTAATTGCTGACATGCATGGATTTTTATACCATATTAAAAAAATGTTTAGTTTCACCTGTACAATATAATGACTGAGAGAAAATCTGGTTGCAGGAAAACATCCAACTTTTCTCTAACTACAATTGAATATTCACCTACCGATAAATGCAAACTTTTGACCACAAACTTAGTTGCTGCTCAATGACATTCGTCTAGCGCAGACCTGGGCAAATTAAGGCCCGGGGGTCGCATGCGGCCCGGTAACCTTTTGAATATGGCCCGCCGGACATTCCAAAATATTTTTTTTAGATCTCTAAGATGGAAACTGTAGCTGCCATTATGATGTGCAATGATGTTTTCAAATTATTGTAAGTCTTGAACTATACAAAGAATGTCAATGGTTTGAATCTGCGCTTTTGCATGATATACTAGTTACCAGTGTTGGGTTAGTTTCTGAAAACCAGTAACTAGTTACAGTTACTAGTAACTTTATTTCAAAAGTAACTCAGTTACTAACTCAGTTACTTACACCAAAAAGTAATGTGTTACTGTGAAAAGTAACTATTTAGTTACTTCTTTTTCCCCCTTTTTTTTAAGGCTCCCATTAATGCCCTTTTAGCCTTCATTTCAGTACTGTTATTGCACTGGAGAATAATACAATCTGTTGATCAACTTGACATGCATTTGCATCACTGAACTCAGAAAGCAATGTGGTCTACATACAACACACAAAGACAAAGATATGTTTCAAAGGGCCAATTTATTTCAGGCCAGAACAAATTGACAAAACTATTTTAAATAGCTGCAACATAATGGCACTTTAACTTTAACTTTAAGTAGATAGGATCTTTGATCCTAGACACAACTTACATTTAACTAAAATTGTATTTTCTTTGTGCTCGACAAAAGAAAAGTAGTGAGAATGTTAAGACACTCGACTTCTGGCTTCACCATGATGTCTTGTTAGTTGTTATGAGAGTAGCGTATGTGTGTGTGTGTGTGTGGCCCTTTAAGATATGACAGCATGTGAGGTGAGTGACGTCAGTGAGTGAGTGGGTGAGAGAAATGAGGGAGCGGCGACAGTGAGTGCGTATAGGTGCTCTAGCTTGGTGGATGGCTGCGTCCAATAAAGTCACAAAGTTGCAACAAACCGCCGGCCTCGTCATTCACCCTCAGCTGTAAAATCCCACTTTCGGGTAAAGTGAAGGTTGTTAGCCCCGAAGTACATAGGCCCTGGAGGAACGTCTCCTTGCGCCCCTCAACTACGGTCTGGGAGCCCCCGCGCCCCCACCCACACAAAGCACGCCTCTTCTTTTCCACACAGCGCTGCAATAAAACACACTCAGATCTTCTGTTTCTAGCCGATACTACATAAAAAATAACGTAAAATAACGCAGTAACGCATCATGTAGTAACGGTAACTGAGTTACTGAATATAAAAAATAACGCGTTAGATAACTAGTTACCGCCGAAACTAACTGCGTTACAGTACTTTGTAACGCGTTAGTCCCAACACTGCTAGTTACTATGGTAATCTAATTCACAGCAGCCCAGACGAGGCACCAAGCAGTGTGGGTGTGGAGCGTTTCCATAGTCAGCCTGAAATGCGGGTGTCAGGGACAGACACGGAAGGAGATGTTTACAACAAGGTTCTAAGGCTTAGTGATATATCATATTGTAAGTGGGGTGGTTTTCTTACCCTTTGCGTTCAGATTTTGCTGTGTTTGTTGCATTTTTGTTGTTTGATTGTAAAATATGTCGATCGAGAGAGGGTGTGTGACGTTCATATGTTGTCAATATTCAGTGTTTTATCGTTAATATTGTTAATCCCACATTCTTTATTTTCATGTACATTCTGGGTATCTCATTTAGCAAAAAAATGCGGTCTGTCATAGCGTTGATTTAGTTTTCAATCAGACATTATTGTGAGATTTTGTGTTAGTGTTCCTAAAAATAGATAGACACAGACACATTTCTTTCTCAAAAATTGGCCCCTCCAAGGCAAAATAATTGCCCAGACCTGGTCTAGCGGCAGACATGAACTGGGCCTGCCTGGTTCAGAGCCAGTCAGAATCTGTTTCTCCTCATGCTCATCTAAATGAGAAGGCAATTTAACAAATAATAGCGCAAACATGATAGATACAACTGGTGTATTCAGATGACGTGCTAGCCTTACTGCTGCAGGGATCAGGAGATCAAAGCAGTTAAAAATGTGTCTTTCATTCATAATTGTTGCATGCTCTGTGTTCAAATGTTTCAGCATACTGCTCAAATGTCCTCCTTTTGATGAACTAGCAGCCTTATAATTATCACAAATAGCACTGTTGCAATCTTTTCTTGCAAAATGTAGTCAACTTTGCGATTTGACGTCACTACGCACATTGCGTATTGACGTCATCTCCACCCGGAAGAATCGATAAGGGAACCGTTTGGAAATACGGCAAGCAATTCCAAGGAATTAATGCACTGGGAACCGGTTCTTGATTCCCATCCCTACTTGTTACTGTAAAACCTCTTTTTTCTCAAAATTAGACAATCCAGTATCACATCTTGAACTCCTCAAAAAGTGCATTGGCCTATTTCTATCACAATGTTAATTTTGAGGACTAAAAAAATGTTCGTCTTTGTTATCGTCAACAACCTGTTTTCCCCCGACAAAATTAGGACTATAAAAACAAAAGCACGTTGACTTAAACAATGGCGAAATTGATTGACAATTTAGTCAACGGACGAGACGAAAAGATTGATAAAGACGGAATAGCCAATCACACGGGTATCCAATCAGAACTAACGTTTTTAAAATGGAAATGGCTTTGACTTTTCACCCGGAAAACAAGCTGTGTGTCCCCAATGTCTTCTTCTGGGAAGAAAGAGAAGAGAAGACATATGGACGCACTTCACCTTTGCAACTTGTAACCCTGTGGCTCCATTTTCTCTGGTAAAAATAAAACCAACTTGAAGCACCATCTGCAGACTAACCATCAGGACGGACGCATACGCCAGTGTTTTTCAACCTTTCTTGAGCCAAGGCACATTTTTTGCGTTGAGAAAATGCGGAGGCACACCACCAGCAGAAATCATTAAAAAACGAAACTCAGTTGACAGTAAAAAGTCGTCGCAATTGTTGGATATGACTTTAAACCATAACCAAGCATGCATCAATATAGCTCTTGTCTCAAAGTAGGTGTACTGTCACGACCTGTCACATCACCCCCTGACTTTTTTTGCGGTTTTCCTGTGTGTAGTGTTTTAGTTCTTGTCTTACACTCCTATTTTGGTGGCTTTTTCTCTTTTTTTGGTAATTTCCTGTAGCAGTTTCATGTCTTCCTTTGAGCGATATTTCCCGCATCTACTTTGTTGTAGCAATCAAGAATATTTCGGTTGTTTCTTTATGGGGACATTGTTGATTGTCATGTCATGTGGACGCCGTCTTTGCTCCACAGTAAGTCTTTTCTGTCCTCCAGCATTATGTTTTTGTTTACTTTGTAGCCAGTTCAGTTTTAGTTTTGTTCTGCATAGCCTTCCCTAACTTCCATTGCCTTTTCTTAAGGGCACTCACCTTTTTATTTATTTATGGTTTAAGCATTAGACACCTTTTCACCTGCACACAGCCTCCCGTTGTTTCCGACATCTACAAAGCAATTAACTAGCGGCTGCCACCTACTGATATGGAAGAGTATTACACGGTTACTCTGCCGAGCTCTAAAATAAATGTGAACAAAAGTTAGCTAACAATGGAGCTATTGTGAGCCGCTCTATTCCACACTCTAAAAACATCCAAAAGCCTCCATCATCGTTGTATATACACACTGTAAAATCATAGTATGCATAGTGGTAACAGGCACATTCATAATAACATGTTATTTAAGTATTTTGCTCATTTTAAGTATATGTCAGCGTATTCATTTCTGTCATGTCTGTTGATCATGTTTTTGTTTGGCCATGTGCTGTTTGTTTTTTGGACGCTTTTTAGTTCCAAGTTGGGCACTCTTGCTTGTTTTGTTTCCATGACTACTCATTAGTTTCACCTGTCTTACGTTTTGCACTCGCGCACCTGTCACTAATCATGTCGGTATTATTTAAGTTTTCAGTTGCCAGGCAGTCTGCCTGGCGACATTAACTCTGTTTACCTCTGTCATTTTTCATGCCTGTTCATAGTTTTCATGCTGATGTTAATTTCATGCTCCGCTCATGCCACAGTAAGTGTTTTCGGTTTCAGTTCTGCCTTTGTGCTAGTTTTGTTTTCATGGTCAAGTTTGCATTTCCGCCTTATGTGCGCTTTTTGTTTGTACCTTTTTATAGTTATTATTAAATCATGTATATACCTTCAAGCCATGACTGGTCTGGTCCGATTGCATTCCGGGAAAACCATCCACGCAGCCAGCTGCAAAATAGTCCACGTTATTTTTTTTAACATTTCCTTCTCAGGCAAATCATATTGTTGATGTAGATGCCCATATCTGCTGTACATATTTACTTCTCTTGTTGCTTTATTTTTTTTATTTGACTTTAATAATCAGATTAAATTAATGTTTTTGGCGCATGAGTGGATAGAAACAAGAATAAAAAGAAGGGGATATTGCATGAAAAAGAGGGGCATAACATCAGCAAATACAATATGTACAAATATGATACCAAAGTGATATCAAAGAACCAGTGAGTGAAGTACGTGGTAATAACACAGAAATGACAATTATCATTATTGCACTACAAATGGTGCAATAATAATAGAAATAACATTATTGATAATGAATAATAATTGTAATTACCTCTTATCACCATTACGATCGCCTCAAATGCAACAATACTTAAATGTAATAAAAACTTGAATTACAAAAGAAAGCAGATAAAGAGGGGGTAATAAAGACTAGCGGACTATTAACCTTATAGATTGTTATGATAAAAATAGGTTAAGCTTTAACAGTGTGCCATTTTTCAACAACGTTAATATATGTTTGATGAAACATAATGATATGCATGAGTTTATGTATGCATATGTGTATGTACAGTAAGTATGTATGTTTGTACAGTGAATGTGCGTGTGGATTTATGTATCCCGTGTGTTTATGTACTGTATGTGACTATGTATGTATGAATGTACGTACAAATGTATGTATGAATAAATGTGTGTATGTGTGTATGTATGCATGTGTGTTTGCATGTACAATATATTTGTCTCCTAGTATATGCGGGCGCCAAAGTACGGCCCAAGCCACCTAGAAATCCCAACCTGGTGCCCAGGGAACAAGGCACTACCAGCCCCAAGCAAGCAGGCCTTTCAGCGACAGGACTCCCAGGGCCGGTCCAGTGTGCGGACCAGCCGCAGGCCATAGACAGACGCGCCCGGCTGAGGACAAGGCACGGGAGAAGAAGGAGACAACCAGCCCCCAAGCCAGCGATAGACCACACCCCATGCAGGCAGAAAGACGGCATGCCCCGCCCCACAAGCAAACGGGCCCCAATGAGCCTGGTTGCTTGTTGCTTATTATAACAATATTTCTAACAATTAGTTAATAATCAAGTCATGTAAATGGAGTATTGTTGGTGGTTTTTAGATGTTTTTTTAGAGGGCCTTATAGGCGAAATGGTGCTACTCCTATAAGCTGCATTGTTAGCCACCTCGCACTGCCCATATTTTATAATATAAAATGCATAAAAACACGTGTTCTTGTCTTACATAGGGACTGTAAATGAAAGGCAAAATTTAAAAAAAGTGCAGTTCCCCTTTAATACAGCAGTTAATTTTTTTCACCCCTTGTATGATGGCAACAATTTAGTTCCATTTCCTTGCATTCAAAATGCTGTATTTCCAAAAAACTAAACATTATTCTTCCAATATGATCAGCTGAGTTAGTTTATACGTTTGTATTTATATTTATATTTGTGTTTGGGAAGACGGGACAGGGGGCCATATTAGATATGGTAACTTGTGTAAGACTATTGTGTACATAAGGGGTGTTGGTATAACGTCCACAACTGTAAATCAAATAGAGCGGAACTGGTGATGGCAGGTTTGTGTAGCAACCTGGCAGATCTGAGCTAAACAGATGCTTTGCACTGTAACGGATGATCAGCCCATCGACCATGGACAGCACACTTTGTTCGAGATATGGAACAATGTAGAATATGTTGAACCGTTGTATGACATCATACGTGGCAGCGATGACTCTTCCTGTTTATTTTTGGTGGTCCCCGATGCTTCCCCCGTCCCCGTCCCTATTGTTCCCAGCGTGTAGGTTCAATGCACATCCCTGGATTCCTTTTTTGGCTCCGACCCGATGCTGTCAAGACACCTTATCTGCGGCCGGCAGCCTGCAGACAGGATGGAGTGGCGAGGACGCGTGGTTGATTAAGAGCGGCTGCAGAGGTCGAAGGCTACGAGATAGGAGAAAATTAGAGGGATCGATTTGTTTCATATCTTACCGACGATCTCAGTTTGTGACGCGTGGCGTCCCGCAGGTGTCAATCATTGATCCCCTACTTTTCTCCATGTGTCTGCTGCTATTGGGTCCCATCATTTGTGGCTTCAGTTCATTGTACTGTGACACTTTATTATGCTCACAGCACAGTTAAGCCCCGTTTACACTAAGTTATCCAGGGTAAATCCCACCTAACCTTATCCTTGTCCACACACACACAACGGTTGTTTAAGAGCCCCTCCCCCCTCAGTCAGCCGGCGCAACGCGACCTAATATGCATGTGTGGAAAATGCGCACGTCATAGTCACCTCCAGTGTCGCTTTGTGTACAAGTTCTTAAATGTACCTTATCTGAACAATATCCAGTGTTGTGGTATTTCAATTAACTGGAATCCAGTGTGCTGTGGGGCCCTATTGTAGTGAATCACACCTGAGCCATCATAATTTAATCAAATCTTTATTGGACAGGAAAGTAAACAATGTGATAAAGAACATTTGACAACAATCAATCTAGGGATCTAGATATCTGGTCAGGACACTCCTCACTCTTTTGCCTTCACCTTCATTGTCCATTCGTTCTTGGTGACTTTATATACTCTGGACCTTGACGTGGAGTCCGCGACATACATGGCGGACAATAACTGATACAGTCTGCTTTGCCAGTCCAAAAGCATTCGCCGTTTTCCATAGTCTTCCCTCGACGGCCAGGTAATACAAAGCACACGCTATCTTTTTTATCACATCCACAGTAGCCATCATTCTCGTCGGCTCTCCTTTGACAAATGGACACATTTTTTCGATAAGTAGAATCACAGCTGACCTCGACATTCGAAAGTTCTCTTGCCGTCTGAGAAGTGTTGTATCCCAAATAGCTGCAATCGCTTTCTCTTAAGGTATCATGTGTGAGTTCCACAAGCGTCTGTACATGTAGAAGAAGGAAAAACATGGGCATGTCTGCATGACTCCACTTCATATTTCCAGTGGTTATCTCCGAGTTACGAAACCGCTTTATCATTAAGCTGGCTGTGGCACGTTCTTTGTGATGTCACTTCCTGTGTGGGGCGCGGTCTTTCTGACTTTACTTCCTCTCCGAACTCAGTTTGTAAACGATCAATGAGTCCATACAAAGCTAAGAGCCGGAGATTCAAGAAATACACGGCGCATTTACCAGTGTAAAAAATTTGTCCGAGGAGGGGAACCTTAAACGCGGGTTTAGTGTGGCTGAAACGGGGCTTAATAATTATTAGTTTAAAGGGGAACATTATCACCAGACCTATGTAAGCGTCAATATATACCTTGATGTTGCAGAAAAAAAACCATATATTTTTTTAACCGATTTCCGAACTCTAAATAGGTGAATTTTGGCGAATTAAACGCCTTTCTATTATTCGCTCTCGGAGCGATGACGTCACAACGTGACGTCATCCTTCATTTTTTTCAAACACCGAGTCAAATCAGCTCTGTTATTTTCCTTTTTTCGACTGTTTTCCATACCTTGGAGACATCATGCCTCGTCGGTGTGTTGTCGGAGGGTGTAACAACACGAACAGGGACGGATTCAAGTTGCACCAGTGGCCCAAAGATGCGAAAGTGGTAAGAAATTGGACGTTTGTTCCGCACACTTTACCGACGAAAGCTATGCTACGACAGAGATGGCAAGAATGTGTGGATATCCTGCGACACTCAAAGCAGATGCATTTCCAACGATAAAGTCAAAGAAATTGGTCCGAGGAAGGGAACCTTAAACGCGGGTTTCGTGTGGCTGAAACGGGGCTTAATACTTATTAGTTTAAGGGTTTATCCGGCTTAGTGTAGCCAAGCCTTAGTTAATCACTTTGTTTTGATTCACCTAATGTACAAGCAGTTGTTTGACACGCAACATCACGTTTTCTGAGGTGGCTCTGCTTCTTAGTTTTGTGACTCCATTGGTGACTTTTATAAGGTATTTAAGTGTACGCAAAGCCAGGTTGTGTTCGTCAGAAGGATGATCCAAAGGTTCCATCTGTTCTGAACGTGATAAGCGTGATTTATCCGGCTCTCCGATTGGCCCAGCCAACGCCTTTGTGTTGTTTGTTTGGGCTTGCCTTGACATTGAAGCATAACTTGACATTAAATTGATTCGGAGGTGCGAACAAGATTGAAAGTTCACCGTTTCCGTGGCGGCACAAAGCTTCACATTGATTCATTGTTTATTGCACGAGAGGGATCCGGTCATTAAAGGCTGTGGGAAGGACGCGTTTGACTTTTTCCTCAAGGACAAGCAAAGTAATTCAGGAAGAGCTCGTCCGTTTAATGCCATGTGTGCTTTAGGTTGACATTGTTATCTAAATTATGCCGACTGTGTTTATTTAATACCTCGAAACACATCATCAAGGCCTGGAAGGCCCATTGAAAATGTCTCAAGTATCTGTCCTCCATTCCTCCACTGTAGGACATCGCCTAAATCCCCTATGATCTCTGAGCTGCACCCACATGAAGCACATCCTCAGGAAATGTATTAATGTCTCATAAAAGTGAGACTAAAAAAACAAAAATGCGTTTTTTTTCCGTTTACTTTGGCAAGAGATGAAAGGTGCACGCATAGCAATGTTTGAGCTTTTCTGCCAATGAATGTATCTGGGACACTTGGAAACAATTAAAAGCAACACATTCCTTCTAGGGTTTAATACTTTTTATAATATATATATATATATATAATGTGTGTGTATGTGTATATGTATGTACAGTATGTACAAAAAATACCTTTGTGCTAACAATATTACCACTTTATACTGCTAAAAAGAGATAAAAATATATTTAGTTTTTTGTCTTTATAATGCCTTTTGATCAGATGTTCACAAGTTTAAATGAGAAAAATACCTCATGTTATGCAAATTATTACTATATATTTATATTTGCCTACATTTATACTATATTGAAAATTGTGACATCGTTTCATCAAAAGGCATTCAAAGAGTTACAATTAAATAACATTAGATGTTTGGTATTTTAGTTTTGGGCCGAAGTTGATTGAGAGATTTGAGCCAAAAAAAAATTATATTTTGAAGCTTTACTCAGGTTAAAAAATTAATTTTTGTGAGACTTTTTTTTTTCTGCCAGTGTATCGTTGACCTGTGAAGGAAATGGACATTTGAATTTTTAAATAGAACTTTAAAAAACATGTATAATGGCGTAACACAACAACATTTTACCAAAAGGTCCGGAAGGTTTAAAAAAAACTCACTGTTATTGTTAAAAAAACTACCTCCAATTTTTCAATTCCAAAGTAATTCAGAACCAAAAAAAATTTTGGCCATTAATTTTTGTTTATGACAGGGTTTTTTTTCATTTTCCCACTATGATACAAGTTTATTCGAATAAAAGTATGATTTTCCTATTGTAAAAATTCGACTTTATTTATGAAAAAAAAAAAAGTATTACTAATTATTCCTCTTAATATTACAAACAAAATTTTATTTTTATTTTTTCTAAAAAGAAAACAACTATATTTAATATTGTTGGACAGGTAGAATGATTTGTTTTCTTTACATTATTTTCATGTGTTGCCCTAATAGTCATTCATTTTAATAATTTTTCACATTCGGTTTTAATTATCTATAGGACATAAAAGTCATTAAATTATTAAAGGGCTTTAACATTATTTTTTTTAACTTATTTTGGTCAAACCACAAAACTATTACACTGTGTGTAATAGTGAGTTTCTTCCACTAGATGGCAGCTCTAACCTTCAAATGCTCTGCAGGCAAAGCACAACAATACTGTGAGGGAAATGAAAGGGAAAAGGAAGTGGCATGCATATGATGATGATGAGGAGGAGGAGGGATTGGTGGAAAGAAGGTGACTTCTTCATGGTGGTTGTGCTTGATGCCATATGCAGATGCATGCATGCACACAGGGCTATGTTTCCTGCATATTCCTTCTGCAGATGCTACTTTGATTCCATGCCTCTTTCTGCAGCGTGGGCCAGATTCTTGTACATGTACTGTGTGTGTGTGTGTGTGTTTTCAGATGAATAATGATGAAAGAAACTACAAGGGAGGACTATAGGGAGTAGGAAAATATGCAGTACGTTCCCAGTTGTTGTGTAAACAATAATCCAATAAACAGTGCCAACATTTTTAGTGAACTCTGCACCGGAGTCTCTGGTTGATTCTTCTCCTCCAATTATCACGCAGCTCTTAATGAAGAGTAACATTTGCAAGGATTCTCTGTAATAGGAGTCTCCAACAAATAAGTCAGGGTTTTACAGGGGGAAATAAAAATGACTATTTGTAATCCAGGGCAGGGTTGGTCTTAAATAGAATGCATGTGAAGCAGATGGCTATTGAGTAGATATTATCGTCTCACATCTGTTACCAGCACTCGCAGCGGCCTGTAAATTGACCTTTATGTGCTTGTGAGGCCTGCTTTTCTTCCTGGGAAGATGGCATCCTATAGTTGTCGTCAACTTTCACTTTCTCATATTCATTTTTTTGATGTCGGTCAATGGCTTTTATTTCACTTGAAAGTATTTTCGATCTCCTGGACAAGCGGTAGAAAATGGATGGGATGGATGGATTTTCTGTACTGTTCTGCTGTTCTATTTGTTTAAAACGTTATTTTTATGAATTTACTTCGATTGTCAACCGTTTTATTCATGAAGTGTTTGATAGTATCAATATGTGTATGTTATACCATGTAGCCTATTGTACTTTCTGCCATGCTTTGTATTTATTAATCAACTCTTGTGCTCATGTTCATCAGAATTGTCAGTTGATTTTATTTATTGTAATAATTGTGTCACATTTTTGTTCATACTTTATTTATTTATTTGTTTTATTGGACAGTTGTAAGAGAGGTTTAAATTATTTATTTATTTTCTTAAAAAAAAAAAAAAAATTCATCAACAAATATTTTTTGTTTACATTTTTATTACTTGCACAAAGTATATATTTATTTTTCAAATATTTCTATTCGTTTGGATCTGATATATGTATTTATAGTTGTTTTTACTGTTTTATTGAACTTTAAAGCTGTCTGTTTTAAGGATTATTTTGTATTATATTTGAATTATTGATGTTATTTATCCATCCATCCATTTTCTACCGCTTATTCCCTTTGGGGTCGCGGGGGGCGCTGGAGCCTATCTCAGCTACAATCGGGCGGAAGGCGGGGTACACCCTGGACAAGTTGCTATCTCATCGCAGGGCCAACACAGATAGACAGACAACATTCACACTCACATTCACACACAAGTTATTTATTATTATATTATCATATATTACATCCATCCATCCATTTCCTACCGCTTGTTCCTTTCGGGGTCGCGGGGGGTGCTGTAGCCTATCTCAGCTGCATTCGGGCGGTAGGCGGAGTACTTATAAATTACATTATAGTATTATATTACATTATAGTATAATATATTATATTGCATTATATTATCCATCTTTCCATTTTCTACCGCTTGTCCCGTACGGGCTATATACTATGTTATATTTGATTTTATTAAGCTATGTGATGCTATGCTATGCTATATAATATATATGATATATTGTAATATAATATGACATAACATAGATTATGTCATATTATATTACAATATTTTAATGCTATGTTATGCTATGCTATGCCATGTTATCTATATTATGTTAAGCTGTGTACGCTCTCTATGTGATGTTATGTCATATTATATTGTGTGGTGTGATCCAATGCTATGCTTTGCTATGGGGTGTTATTTTATGTTATGATATGTTGTATTATAGTGCATTATACTACATTATATCACGTTATGTGATGCGATTCTATGCTATGCTATATTGAACCTTTTTATGAACCCCACTCTGTTATTTTTCTTCTTCCTATGATATATATATCAGGGGTGTCAAACTCATTTTAGATGGGGGGGGGGGGGCACATGGAAAAAAATCTACTCCCAAGTGGGCCGGACTGGTAGAATCACGGCACGATAACTTAAAAATAAAGACAATTTCAGATTGTTTTCTTTGTTTAAAAATAGAACAAGCACATTCTGAAATTGCACAAATCATATTGTTGTTAGGTTGTTTTTTTTTTACACTTACATGTTGCGGTTCATAGTATTCTATCTTTATTTGTCGTTATTTATACTTTCTGAATAAAATATGTGATAATGTTTATCAGTCAACTCATTGGTGTTAATTTCCATCTATCAAGATAAAAAAATATATATCAAAATCAAATTACAGGATGTAATTTATGTAGTTTGCTCATTTTCCTCGACTGGTGCACTAATATCATGTGGTTTATTTTTTTTTACACATGTAGCATCATCAACAAAGAATTGCTATTGCGACATCTAGTGGATACATTTAGAACAGCAGTTTCTTTCATTCAAAAATGTCAGCTCATTTTTATACTTAGTAAACTCATCCCGCGGCCCGGACGTTTAACACCCCTGATATATATTAATATTTGATTTATTTTGCAACTATAAATATTTCCATATTTTTATTTTAGTTGCGAATGTTTCACTGACTAATGTTGCATTATTTGTATTGCTGTTTTTCTGAACTGTGTCTCGATTACTTCTTTGTTTTACATTGTTCACAAATGTCTTGTATGTCTTACAAGATTTAAAAATATATATATATATATTTCCTATAGGATTGACTTTTATCCATCCCACAATGGGGAATTTATGTAGCTGCACTAAAGATTTTTTACAAAAGTGAAGCGTAATAGAAAAACCTGAAAACTAGAAATAAATAAAACATATAGCACACTAAACAACTGCACTTTGTATGGATAAATATACATATATACATGGTTTCTGCTACAGAAATCAATATTTTCCTTCCTTCATTTCATCCTTCTCTTCACAGTTTCTCATCTTCCTCTCTCAGTGGGCCCTCGTGCAAACGCTAGGCAAACACTGCGTTCTTGTTTAGGGCAGGGCCAGCTCTCTGCGTGACCGCTCCCAGGGTGTAATGGCCAGGAGAAAATTACAATTGCTGATAAACTGATGGAAGGCGATTGTGTTGACTGCTGAGCATAGAGGCCTCACTATCTGGCATCAGCCTAATTGTTGCAAACAATCTGCCAATTTGGTTGTCCTCGCTGGTAGAGGGGTGATTGCGCCAAGCACACTTGAAGGGGGCAAAGTGTTCTGAGTGGGCCCATTTGGGACCTCTTTCAAGTAGTGTCCAGTCCTCCTGCAGAAATGATTCCACGCTGAAGCGTTTTGGGATCCTCTCTAAACAGCGCGCTGCGATAAACAGCTTCAATTTGGAATTGTTATGGTTTATTGTCAGAGATGAAGGAGGGAGTGCAGTGCAGTATGACAGCCAAAATGGAGGCTTCATGTTGTTTTGCAGAAGCTATTTTTAAAATTAAGCATTTTGAGAATGTTTAAAGTAAACTGTCTGCAACCAGGCCCACCTTATGGCCTTGTATCATAAAGTGATTGCCACTAATGGGTTAAAAGCTATGTGTAAATAATTGGTTTAAACCAGAAACGCAGATGCACATTTTTGCGCATTTGGGTACAGCTATTATTATTATAATATTCAGCATGTATTCTGGATAAGCATGAAGGAAAACAGGCTAAATGGATTGCGCTAGCTATTTTGCTCATTTCGGAGACGCAAACCTTGATTTCGTGGGCTAACAAGTTTGCATGTGTCTTAATACACTTTAGTAGATCAGACCCATGTGTATGTTTTATTGTTCTGAAAATGGCCTAATCCAGTCCGTCCGTGACATCACACTGACCCGGGTTCAGGTCAAAACCTAGGAGTGACTTCCATTTTCTGAGCAGTTTCCTTGAAACACCAGATCACTCTTGTTATACAAACCCCGTTTCCATATGAGTTGGGAAATTGTGTTAGATGTAAATATAAACGGAATACAATGATTTGCAAATCATTTTCAACCCATATCCAGTTGAATATGCTACAAAGACAACATATTTGATGTTCAAACTGATAAACATTTTTTTTTTTTGCAAATAATCATTAACTTTAGAATTTGGGTTGAAAAGGATTTGCAAATCATTGTATTCCGTTTATATTTACATTTACACAATTTCCCAACTCATATGGAAACGGGTTGAGCTTTAGTGTAATTTTGAGCGCCTATTTGTTGCTTTGATGTAATGGAAAATTTCTAACATTACTTATAACAGGAGTTCTTAACCTTTTTGAACTACAGAGGGGCTCGTACCCACTCAAATATTAACACTGGAATTTTATTCTTAATTGAATTGTATTTAACAACTATATCTAATCTAACCTATTTACAGTTTACAACCTGTCAACTGACATGAAACCATGTATTAATTACAAAGATGATTATTTATTGAACTACTCTCGATCGACATATTTTACAATCAAGCGAAACGCTACAAAAATGCAACAAATACAGCGAATTATGAACGCAAAGGGTAAAAAAAAAAAACACCTACAATCTGATATATCTGATACATCACTAAGCTTTAGAACTTTGTTGTAAAAATCTCCTTCCTCATCTGTCCCTGACACCCGCATTCCTGGAAACACTCTGTGGAAACGCTCCCCACCCACGCTGCTAGGTGCCTCGTATGAGCTGCTGTGATTACGTTACGAGATGTGTGTCTCGTCTCCCCGTGTTCCCCGCTGGTTCCCTGGCTGCCTCTTGGATCTCGACCTCCCGCCTGGACACGGACTTTGACGCCTCGCTCCTGCACTTGACCCCCACGCCTGCCCACAGACCTCCGAGCCTGCCTTGCCCCCTCTTGGACTCCCGCACTTCGCTCAACACTTCCGGTAACACACTACAGATACTCGCTACACATAGTCACACCCATACACCTTTTGGATTAGTCACACTTCATTCCATCCATCCATCCATCCATTTTCTACCGCTTATCCCTGTCAGGGTCGCGGGGGGTGCTGGAGCCTATCTCAGCTACAATCGGGCGGAAGGCGGGGTACACCCTGGACAAGTCGCCACCTCATCGCAGGGCCAACACAGATAGACAGACAACATTCACACTCACATTCACACACTAGGGCCAATTTAGTGTTGCCAATCAACCTATCCCCAGGTGCATGTCTTTGGAAGTGGGAGGAAGCCGCAGTACCCGGAAGAGAACCCACGCAGTCACGGGGAGAACATGCAAACTCCACACAGAAAAATCCCGAGCGCAGGATCAAACCCAGGACCTTCGTATTGTGAGGCAGACGCACTAACCCCGCTACCACAGTGCTGCCTACACTTCATTCCATTGTTTATTAATATTTTTTAACAATAAATATAGAGCTAAACAACGTCCCTGTTGTCTGTGCCGTCTTCTTCCCCTGTACATGTAACAATTACCATAGTAAGTAGTATATCATGCAGTATATGGTAGTTTGAAAAAATCACTGCACATCATAATGGCAGTTACAGTTTCCATCTTAAAGACCTAAAAAAAAAAATTGGGGAATGTCCGTCGGGCCAGATTAAAAAGCGTAACGGGCCTTAATATGCCTAGAATAGAATAGAATAGAATAGAATAGAATATATCTTTATTGTCATTGTACATTGTACAACGAAATTGTAAGCAAAACTAATTTAGTGCAAATTCATAACACATAAAACCATAAGAACATAGATAAATAGATAAAAATACATAAAATACACAAAAATAGCAGGGACACAGCTCACATGCACAGTCATTATTGTCTATAGGTCTGCTCTAAGGGGTCCAATGTTTAAAAAAACACTGACCGAGAGGCAGTCCGGCTGAATCTGCTCTGAGTGCTTGACTGCTTGTAATTGTTCTGCCTGTCTCGATAAGAGGCTGGCATTACTAGATGAACAACAATGTGGAATTTGCAGGGGTGTGAGGAGACATCGATTTTACTCAGATTTTAACTGTTGAACTTGTTTCCACAAATAAAGACTACATGGAAACACTCTAAAAGTTAAAATAAACCAAATAAAATGATGTGCCTTTTATCTGTCTCTGATACTGCAGCTGTCAAGTGTATCAGTTAATTGGCTGCTTTGTGTTATCTTTGGGCTGCTGCAGTGGTGTCTTGCTGATGGGGAAAGCAAGCCAGTGTGTTTGGAGTGCTTTTCTCTCAATGAGAAACATTATCAGGTCTTAACCCCGCATCTCAAGTTATTTGTAGTAAATGACTAAAACATTTCAAACCAGCTTGGATCATTTCTTCACTGATATACAGATACACATCATCTTTCAGTGTTAACATAGTGATTCTGTTTTAATGTTTGACTTAATGATTATATTTATGGGGTACTAATTGTAAAAATACAATCACAATTTATTAGATGATAATTTTGAATATATTGCTCACTTTTTTCACACTGAACTAATTTTCTTCACATTTGAGGGAGAAATTAAATGATGATGGTATGTAAATGTTAAATCTACATGCAAATCTAAATAAATCTAAGTATTAAATCTAAAACTAATCATTAAATATAATTCTATACGTTAAATCTAAATCTACGTATTAAATATTAAATCAAAATTTAAAATATAAATCTGGATGTTAAATTAAAATATAAATGTTAAATATTGAATCAAAATATAAATGTTTAACCTAAAGATACATTTTAAATCTACATATAAATGCTAAATCTAAATGTCTCCCCAAGTGTAAAGATGAATAGAAGAGCAGGGGTCCCCAAACATTTTGACTCGGGGGCTGCATGGGGTTAAAAAAAAATTGGCCGGGAGCCGGGCTGTGTATATATATGTATATATATAAATATATTTCTCGCGCAGTAATTGACTGAAAGAGCGCGCACTTGCCCGATGATGTCATGTTATCACAATGACGTCACGTTATCGATGGGAAAATGCATTTTTAGACATTATGATTGGCCTAAGCAGGCTAGGAGACCTCGAGAGTAACAAGCAGTAGAAAATGAATTAGAAAGGACAGATTAAAAAAACAAATTATAATAAAAAAACTAAACCGTAGTTTGGGGACCCCTGATTTAGAGTACCGTATTTTTCGGACTATAAGTCGCAGTTTTTTTCATAGTTTGGCCGGGCTCCAGTACGACTTATAAATGTTTTTTTTTCCTTTTTTATTATGCATTTTCGGCAGGTGCGACTTATACTCCGATGCGACTTATACTCCGAAAAATACGGTATATGCAAATATTCCACCAATCTGACGCCTCCCAGCCCCAAAGACACGCCAACATCTTTGCCTCTCAGAGCAGGTACAGTGATTAAGGACATGTAATCAGTGCGAGGAGGGACGTGAATAATGACAGATGCAAATAAAGTCCCATGTTGATGAAAATGTTCGCTCCAAACTTGTGAGTGTGCTGCATAAAGACATGAAAAGGTTCAAATCAAGGTGAAATAATTGAAATATTAAGCCATTTGGTGAAGTGAAAAATGTAAAGGTACCAATAAAGTCAATAAAAGTTTTGCGAAAATGTGGTGGAAAAGCCCCACCCTGCACGTTGGCGTGAGGGTGTGGTGTGGAGAGAAATGTGGAGGCTGTGGGGTGATGACAGGAAAGGAAACCACGTTGTTGTTCTCTCTCTCCATCCTTTGTGGTCCCTCTCTAACATGAACCAAGAGGAAATGACCCAACTCAGACAGGAAGTGCTGCAAGGTGACCGGTAGCTGCCGACTGGAAGGTGTTGTTACATAAAGTGTGTGACTTTTAAAGCGTTCGGATGAGGAAACAGCTGTGGAGAGAAATAACAGTCTGCACTTACAGCCGTTGAGAGTTAGCCAGCCCAGGAGTGACAGTAGAAGCAGTCCAATCAAAAATCATAATCAAACCATCTTCAGACAGGAAGTAGCGTTGATGGAAGTCTATCATTCTTGTCATGTCAGTTGTTGTTTTTTTTTATCCTCTTTGTCTTTTTAATCTGTTTTTGTGTGTTTGCCTCCCTGCTTCTGCTGTTGTTAAAATTAAAACCTTAATGTGTGTGCACTCGCCAATCTTGACACATACTGTCCATTCCTGACAATGTTGACGACAAGCTTTGTGGTTAATTTGTAATATATTTCATATTTTTAGCTGGCCGTGATGAAGATGTGTCACTGTGCGGCTCCAATACGCCACAATGCTGGGCAGGGGCCTCATGTAAAAACAGATGCGTGGCGTTCCTACTAAAAATAGACTGACGTTCATATCTAGAAATATACACTATATTGCCAAAAGTATTTGGCCACTCATCCAAATGATGAGAATCAGGTGTCCTAATCACTTGGCCCGGCCACAGGTGTATAAAATCAACAACTTAGGCATGGAAACTGTTTCTACAAACATTTGTGAAAGAATGGGCCGCTCTCAGGAGCTCGGTGGTTTCTAGCGTGGAACTGTCATAGGATGCCACCTGTGCAACAAATCCAGTCGCGAAAGTTCCTCGGTCCTAAATATTCCAAAGTCAACTGTTAGCTTTATTATAAGAAAATGGAAGAGTTTGGGAACAACAGCAAGTCAGCCACCAAGTGGTAGGCCACGTAAACTGACAGAGAGGGGTCAGCGGATGCTGAAGTGCATAGTGCAAAGAGCTCGCCGACTTTCTGCACAGTCAGTTGCTACAGAGCTCAAAACTTCATGTGACCTTCCAATTAGCCCACGTACAGTACGAAGAGAGCTTCATGGAATGGGTTTCCATGGCCGAGCAGCTTTATCTAAGCCATACATCACCAAGTCCAATGCAAAGCGTCAGATGCAGTGGTGTAAAGCACGTCGCCACTGGACTCTAGAGCAGTGGGGACGCCTTCTCTGGAGTGATGAATCACGCTTTTCCATCTGGCAATCTGATGGACGAGTCTGGGTTTGGAGGTTGCCAGGAGAACGCTACATTTCGGACTGCATTGTGCGGAGTGTGAAATTTGGTGGAGGAGGAATTATGGTAAGGGAATAAGCGGTAGAAAATGGATGGATGGATGGAATTATGGTGTGGGGTTGTTTTTCAGGAGTTGGGCTTGGCCCCTTAGTTCCAGTCAAAGGAACTTTGAATGCTCCAGGATACCAAAACATTTTGAACAATTCCATGCTCCCAACCTTGTGGGAACAGTTTGGAGCGGGCCCCTTCCTCTTCCAACATGACTGTGTACCAGTGCACAAAGCAAGGTCCATAAAGACATAGACGCAGAGTCTAGTGTGGATGAACTTGACTGGCCTGCACAGAGTCCTGACCTGAACGCGATAGAACACCTTTGGGATGAATTAGAATGGAGACTGAGAGCCAGGCCTTCTCGACCAACATCAGTGTGTGACCTCACCAATGCGCTTTTGGAAGAATGGTCAAAAATTCCTATAAACACACTCCGCAATCTTGTGGACAGCCTTCCCAGAAGAGTTGAAGCTGTAATAGCTGCAAAAGGTGGACCGACATCATATTGAACCCTATGGGTTAGGAATGGGATGGCACTTCAAGTTCATATGTGAGTCAAGGCAGGTGGCCAAATACTTTTGGCAATATAGTGTACGTACACCAGTAAAAACTGATGTATTAAAGTGTGCGCAAGCACAAAGCCAAGAAAATTTATTTTTTACATCCAATCAACTTGAAATTGGTCCCACATGACCACGCCCCCTTTATAACTATGCAAATCATATTGAAAGTAGCCATGTGCTTGAGCTTGGCACAGTCTGACCAATCATAAATAGAGAAGTAAATACTTTTGCAGGATTATTGAACATTTAATTTAAGAACAAAAACCTCAACCCAGCCAATTTGAAAAATAATTTAACAATTTATCCATTTATATTTAGATAACTTTACAATAACAAAAAAAAACAATAACAAAACTTGATTACAAATCAAATGCATGTGGATCTTTCCAGCTAAGAAAGGGGCAGTTCTGCCTGTGGTAACTTTACCCAACAGTGTTGTTAGTTTATCTACATTACATACTTGCCAACCCTCCTGGATTTTCCCACAAGGCCACGCCCCCTCCAGCTCCATGCGGACCAGAGTGACGTGTCGACAGCCTGTTTTCACGTCCGCTTTCCCACAATATAAACAGCGTGCCTGCCCAATCACGTTATAACTGTAGAACGATCGAGGGCGAGTTCTTGGTTTCTTATGTGGGTTTATTGTTAGGCAGTTTCATTAACGTCCTTCCAGCACGGCAACAATACACAACAACAGCAGTCACGTTTTCTTCTACCGTAAAGCAGTTTGTCTGCCGTAAACAGCAATGTTGTGACACTCTTAAACAGGACAATACTGCCATCTACTGTACATGCATATGTGACAATAACATCTAGGGCTTTTAGAGAGTGCAGTGCACAACTGCGCACACAACAAGGAGACGAAGCAGAATGCATCATCAGAGAGGGTGTTCAGCATGGTTAGAAAAATAGTGACAGAGAATAGAACAAGGATGGACAATTCAACCCATAACTCAACAATGAGTAGATGAGTGTTATGTGTGTGTATATCAACCTCTCCCTGGCTCAGGCAGTCATCCCATCCTGCCTGAAGTCATCTACAATAATCCCGGTGCCGAAGAAGTCTCCCATCACCAGCCTGAATGATTACCGACCAGTGGCCCTCACTCCGGTAATCATGAAGTGCTTCGAGGGACTTGTTCTCCAGCACATCAAGGACCATATCCCTCCAGACTTCGACCCCCACCAGTTCGCATACCGGGCGAACAGGTCCACAGAGGACGCCATCGCTGTTGCTCTCCACTCTGCTCTGAACCACCTGGAGCAGCAGCAGAGCTACGTCCGGATGCTCTCTGTGGACTATAGCTCTGCCTTCAATACAATAATCCCGGACAGACTCTGCAATAAACTGGACACTCTTGGCCTCCCCCCTCTCACAAACGCCTGGATAAGGGACTTCCTAACGGACCAACCCCAGAATGTGAGACTTGGCCCGCACCTCTCATCCTCCCGCACGCTGAGCATCGGCTCCCCACAGGGCTGTGTGCTGAGCCCCCTCCTCTACTGCCTTTACACCCATGACTGCAGTCCGGCCCACAGTGACAACCTTACCGTCAAGTTTGCCGACGATACCACAGTGGTCGGGCTCATCTCCAGGGGTGACGAGGCTGCCTACAGAGAGGAGGTCCTGAAGCTGACGGCCTGGTCTTCGGAGAACAACCTCGCTCTCAACACCAGCAAGACCAGAGAGATCATCGTCGACTTCAGGAGGAGCAGCACCGACCCTGCCCCCCTCTACATCAACGGCGAGCGTGTAGAGAGGGTCCACACCTTCAGGTACCTTGGAGTCCACATCTCTAATGACTTCTCCTGGACAGTCAACACCACATCAATCATCAAGAAGGCTCAGCAGCGGCTACACTTCCTTAGAGTCCTCGGGAAGTACAACCTGAAGCCTGACCTGCTGCTGACCTTCTACCGCTCGTCCATCGAGAGCCTGCTGACCTACTGTATTACGGTATGGTACGGCAGCTGCACTGCAGCAGACAGGGAGAGGCTGCAAAGAGTGGTCAAGTCGGCTCAGAAGATCATCGGCCGCCCTCTCCCCTCTCTGACGGACATCTACACCTCCCGCTGCCTCAACAGAGCCAGTGCCATCATCAAGGACAGCACCCACCCTGGCTCTGACCTGTTCCACCTGCTGCCCTCTGGGAAGCGCTACAGGTGCATTAAAACCAAAACAAACAGGCTAAAGAACAGCTTCTTCCCCAGGGCCATAACCATCCTGAACGGACTGCCCCATTGTCCCTCATAACTGCCTTCTCTTCGGTGCAATAACCCATTCCACCAACCACCCTGTTTTTGTTTTGTTTGTTTTTTCATGTATATATTCATTTCACACCATATTCATTGCACTCCTACATTTTTTTTTAAATTTTTATATATTTGCACATTGTTTTTCTAGCATGCACACATCGCACTGTATGGAATGGCCTCAATCTCGTTACCTTGCGTAATGACAATAAAGCTGATTCTGATTCTGATTCTGATTCTGATGTGTAAATAAATGAACCCTGAAATTCAAGTATTTCTCTTATTTATATATAGCTAGAATTCACTGAAAGTCAAGTGTTACTTATATATATATATATATATATATATATATATATATATATATATATATATATATATATATATATATATATATATATATATATATATATATATATATATATCAGTGTTTCCCACACATTCATTTATTTGTGGCGGCCCGCCACGAAAGAATTATGTCCGCCACAAATGGATTTTTCGGCTTTTGACTCGCTCGACCGCTCATAAAAGCAATGGGACTGTCTGTGAATGTTGCTTGTAGTTACACGTACGGTGCAGTAGGTGGCGGTATGCATTGTAACTCCGCCAATAGCACTTAATTCACCTGGTGGGCCAGAAGAAGAAGAAGAAGAGGAACGGACGGACGGGACCAAAATACTCGCCGACTACTTTTCATAATGATGGCGCTTCCTACGTTTCTACCTCAAACGTCCAAAAGCTGCTGAAAGCCTTGATCCAGGATGCCATGGGGAAAAAAACTTAAATGGTGCCTTTTGGCGATAGTTAGCAGCTTGGTGGCTCATAGCCGGTTAGCTAACGCTTGCTAGCGTGGTAGCATTGCTTCATTTTTACAGGTGTTATAGGTAAATAGGTTATAGCTGCATCGCTCGCGGCTCGTCATATATTTAATGTTAATCCGCGATTTCACCGAGCGTTTCACTGACGGTTTCGCCTGACGCTGCTTCATTAACACCGCCGCTGTTTGACTCGGTCACCTGTTTTCATACCGACGAGCTAACGTGTCCAGGTTATAACCCTGTTGTCAATAAACACACATGGACTGAAGCTAAAGCACCCTGGACAAGTCGCCACCTCATCGCAGGGCCAACACAGATAGACAGACAACATTCACACTCACATCCACACACTAGGGCCAATTTAGTGTTGCCAATCAACTTATCCCCAGGTGCATGTCTTTGGAGGTGGGAGGAAGCCGGAGCACCCGGAGGGAACCCACGCAGTCACGGGGAGAACATGCAAACTCCACACAGAAAGATCCCGAGCCCGGGATTGAACCCAAGACTACTCAGGACCTTCGTATTGTGAGGCAGATGCACTAACCCCTCTGCCACCGTGAAGCCTATATATATATATATATATATATATATATATATATATATATATATATATATATATATTTATGAAAAGAGGGGAGGAGTATATTTACAGCTAGAATTCACCAAGTCAAGTATTTCATATATATATATTTATGAAATACTTGACTTGGTGAATTCTAGCTGTAAATATACTCCTCCCCTCTTAACCACGGCCCCAACCACGCCCCCGGCCCGACCACGTATGCTTACTATGGTATATTATTTAGTTAACGTTAAAGTACCAATGATTGTCACACACACACTAGGTGTGGCAACATTTTTCTCTGCATTTGACCCATCAGCCTTGATCCTGAGAGGTGAGGGGAGCAGTGAGCAGCAGCGGTGGCCGCGCCCGGGAATCATTTTTGGTGATATAACCCCCAATTCCAACCCTTGATGCTGAGTGCCAAGCATGGGTCCCATTTTTATAGTGTTTGGTATGACGCGGCCGGGGTTTGAACTCACAACCTACCAATCTCAGGGAGGACACTGTATTTATTATTTATTTGTTCACTGTTCTGTTACAGAGAACAAGGAAATTGGATACAATTGCTATGGTATGAAAAGGGGTAGGATTAAATAAGCTCTGCTTCTTCCTACTCCTTTTCAGACGTGCTGTAATGAAACAACTGGAATTGTGTGATGCATTGCATTGTATCTTATGCATGTTCGAAATAAACTGAAAATTATTTATTCAATTAATTGAAAAAACACACAAAACATCCCCTGTAACTTCAAATTTTTTTATACATTTTTCTACAAGTGATACCTTGGAGTTGTTCAATAAAATGATCAAATAATTGAATGCAGTGTTGTCACTATGACAGTGTCAAGTCCTCACAGATGGGGATACTATACTATAAAATAACACGGTTCAACGTCTTATTGACTGCCTGCACGACATCAAAGTCTGGCTTTCAGCTAACTTCCTGAGCCTAAATGAAGATAAAACAGAAGTTATGTTGTTCGGTCCAAGTCGCTCTCCCTCCCCCAACATTGACCTCGGCACTCTGACCCCGTATCTCAGCGACTGTGTCACAAACCTGGGGGTAAAGTTAGACTCAGATTTTAAATTCGAAAAACAAATCAGCAGCGTCGTTCAAAAAAGCTTTTATCAATTACGCCAAATAGCGAAAGTGAAACCGCTTCTATCAGGACATGATCTTGAGAAATTAATCCACGCCTTTATCTCGACTCGTCTTGATTATTGTAACGCCCTGTATGTTGGCATTAGCCAGGCCTCCCTCGCCCGCCTGCAGCTCGTGCAGAACTCTGCTGCTCGTCTGCTAACACAGACCCGCAGACGTGAGCACATCACCCCTATTTTAGCGTCCCTTCACTGGCTCCCTGTGCGTTACCGAATCAATTTTAAACTCCTTTTATTTGTTTTTAAATGTCTAAACAACCTCGCGCCAACCTATCTCTCCGACCTCCTTCAACCTTACTGCCCCACCCGATCCTTAAGATCAGCCGATCAGCTGCTGTTGACGGTCCCTGACACAAGGCTGAAGCTTAGAGGTGACAGAGCTTTCGCCGTTGCTGCTCCCAAGCTCTGGAACGACCTACCCCTGAGTGTTAGACAAGCCTCCTCTCTTCCTGTTTTTAAATCTCTCTTAAAAACATACTTTTATTCCATGGCTTTTAACACTGAGTGATATCCATCCTGCAATGGCGCCCCATAATACACCTGCTGTGATCCTGTTTTTATGTTTTTATGTTTTTATTAATTCTATTTTAATTATTTATTTTTTATCGTGTTCTGTTTGTGTTGTGTTGTGTTTGCTCGGTACTCGTTTTATCTTTTAACCTGTTCATTGTACAGCACTTTGGCTACCCCTGTGGTAAATTTTAAATGTGCTTTATAAATAAAGTTGATTTGATTTGATTTGATTTACTAAAGGTATTGTTTACGGTATGGTTTAAAAAGGTCATAAAACACCATTTAGAGCGAATAATTGTCATTAGAATGATACTGTCTGACAGAGGTGGGACCAAGTCATTGTTTTGCAAGTCACAAGTAAGTCTCAAGTCTTTGCCCTCAAGTCCGAGTCAAGTCCCGAGTCAAGACAGGCAAGCCCCGAGTCAAGTCCAAAGTCAAGACTGGAAAGTCTAAAGTCAAGTCCTAAGTCCTGCATTTTGAGTTTCGAGTCCTTTCAAGTCCTTTTAACCACAGACTAATATATTAACACAGATTGTGTATGCTTTTCAAATGCTGTATTTATTTATTAAAACAAGTGCATTTTAAATTGCAGGAAAGAAAATTGTGCTGACATTGCACTTTATAATAGCACTATTAACCAGTCATTTTAAATATTAACTCATTCCTTTACAGAACAAACACATTGAAAAATAAAGTGCAAATGTACTTATTTGTACAAAAGTGTTAACATTGAAAAAACATGACATATACGTGAACATAACAAAAAAGTTGTATTTTTTATATGTCAGGGCCCTATGCTGCATTGCATTTGCAAAAGACCAAATTAGCCAAGAGTCTGTCAGTCATTTGTGCACGATGGGGGCGTAGTATGATGCCACCATGGCTGAAAACTCGCTCCACTGGAGCACTGGAGGCAGGCACTGCCAAGACTCTCATGGCCACTCGGAACAGTGAAGGAAGAGTCTTCATGTTCAATGCCCAGAACAAAAGGGGGAGAGAGTTGTTTTGGGTTGGTGCACTACTTGTAAGTGTATCTTGTGTTTTTTATGTTGATTTAATTAAAAAAAGAAAAAAAAAAAAATTATTTCTTGTGCGGCCCGATACCAATCGATCCACGGACCAGTACCGGGCCGCGGCCCGGTGGTTGGGGACCACTGAGGTAAACAACCAACAGTATGTCAGAAAGCTAGCTAAAACGGTACACATATTCATAATATAGTATACATTTTAACTGACCTTTATTTTACTATTTTTGTCTTTTTTTAGGTGGCTAAAATACGCGGTGCTGCTGACCGCCGTCTAACGTTACGTGTGATATATTGACTAACGTAACCCTGCTTAAAAAAAATCACTGAACAAAAAGTATGAATAAGGTAGTGAACTGCAACAGATTCCCGTGTTTGCAATAACGTTATAACGTTAGCAGTGAGTTTACAGCCTCACTGATTTAACTACACAGCAAATAAAAGTCACGTTACTTAGCCAATAAACGTTATCTTACATTCAAAACTTACCGTTCTTTGTGCAACTTCAAATGCCGGACGAAGTTGGAAGTTGTTGCCTCTCCATCAGTAATTTTCGAACCGCATGTGTTGCATACTGCAAACCGTTTTGTGTTGACCACCTCGTAATTTTTATACCCAAACAAAATTATTTTAGGTATCATTTTTTGTTCACTGGCGTGTGGTTTGGACATGTCTTCTTCCTTGGTTGTCCTGCAATTTGATTGGATGAATGCTGTGTGATGAAAACAAAGTAGATCTAATTTGATTGGCTGTTGTACTGAGACCACACCAGCTGACACACGCAACGCTGATAGACAAGTACACAATGAAAAATACGAAGCGCTCCCGAATAACTTTTTCATCTTTGGGTTTTGGGGAAAGTAGCAAGTCATGTCAAGTCATGTCAATTCAAAAGGCTCAAGTCCAAGTGAAGTCACAAGTCATTGATGTTAAAGTCTAAGTCGAGTTGCAAGTCTTTTTACATTTTGTCAAGTCGAGTCTAAAGTCATCAAATTCATGACTCGAGTCTGACTCGAGTCCAAGTCATGTGACTCGAGTCCACACCTCTGCTGTCTGACCATAGTGAAGTTCCATCCATCCATTTTCTACCTTGTTTTTCTAAATGAGATGTAACACAATTTTTGTGGATTTTCATGGCTGCGGCCTCTGACTTTTAGTAGGCACAAGAAACATAATTAAATGCTCAGATTGACTTCATATATCAGGATTGTATAGACATACAGTACAGGCCAAAAGTTTGGACACACCTTGTCATTTTAATGCGTTTTCTTTATTTTCATGACTATTTACATTGTAGATTGTCACTGAAGGCATCAAAACTATGTGAAGTGAAAAACCTTTCAGGTGACTACCTCTTGAAGCTCATCGAGAGAATGCCAAGAGTGTGCAAAACAGTAATCAGAGCAAAGGGTGGGTATTTTAAAGAAACTAGAATACAAAACATGTTTTCAGTTATTTCACCTTTTTTTTTGAAGTGAAAAACCATTTCAGGTGAGTACCTCTTGAAGCTCATCGAGAGTTTTTGATTTGATTGATTGAAACTGTTATTAGTAGATTGCACAGTGAAGTACATATTCCGTACAATTGACCACTAAATGGTAACACTCTAATAAGTTTTTCAACTTGTTTAAGTCGGGGTGCACATATTCATAATATAGTATACATTTTAACTGACCTTTATTTTACTATTTTTGTCTTTTTTTAGGTGGCTAAAATACGCGGTGCTGCTGACCGCCGTCTAACGTTACGTGTGATATATTGACTAACGTAACCCTGCTTAAAAAAAATCACTGAACAAAAAGTATGAATAAGGTAGTGAACTGCAACAGATTCCCGTGTTTGCAATAACGTTATAACGTTAGCAGTGAGTTTACAGCCTCACTGATTTAACTACACAGCAAATAAAAGTCACGTTACTTAGCCAATAAACGTTATCTTACATTCAAAACTTACCGTTCTTTGTGCAACTTCAAATGCCGGACGAAGTTGGAAGTTGTTGCCTCTCCATCAGTAATTTTCGAACCGCATGTGTTGCATACTGCAAACCGTTTTGTGTTGACCACCTCGTAATTTTTATACCCAAACAAAATTATTTTAGGTATCATTTTTTGTTCACTGGCGTGTGGTTTGGACATGTCTTCTTCCTTGGTTGTCCTGCAATTTGATTGGATGAATGCTGTGTGATGAAAACAAAGTAGATCTAATTTGATTGGCTGTTGTACTGAGACCACACCAGCTGACACACGCAACGCTGATAGACAAGTACACAATGAAAAATACGAAGCGCTCCCGAATAACTTTTTCATCTTTGGGTTTTGGGGAAAGTAGCAAGTCATGTCAAGTCATGTCAATTCAAAAGGCTCAAGTCCAAGTGAAGTCACAAGTCATTGATGTTAAAGTCTAAGTCGAGTTGCAAGTCTTTTTACATTTTGTCAAGTCGAGTCTAAAGTCATCAAATTCATGACTCGAGTCTGACTCGAGTCCAAGTCATGTGACTCGAGTCCACACCTCTGCTGTCTGACCATAGTGAAGTTCCATCCATCCATTTTCTACCTTGTTTTTCTAAATGAGATGTAACACAATTTTTGTGGATTTTCATGGCTGCGGCCTCTGACTTTTAGTAGGCACAAGAAACATAATTAAATGCTCAGATTGACTTCATATATCAGGATTGTATAGACATACAGTACAGGCCAAAAGTTTGGACACACCTTGTCATTTTAATGCGTTTTCTTTATTTTCATGACTATTTACATTGTAGATTGTCACTGAAGGCATCAAAACTATGTGAAGTGAAAAACCTTTCAGGTGACTACCTCTTGAAGCTCATCGAGAGAATGCCAAGAGTGTGCAAAACAGTAATCAGAGCAAAGGGTGGGTATTTTAAAGAAACTAGAATACAAAACATGTTTTCAGTTATTTCACCTTTTTTTTTGAAGTGAAAAACCATTTCAGGTGACTACCTCTTGAAGCTCATCGAGAGTTTTTGATTTGATTGATTGAAACTGTTATTAGTAGATTGCACAGTGAAGTACATATTCCGTACAATTGACCACTAAATGGTAACACTCTAATAAGTTTTTCAACTTGTTTAAGTCGGGGTGCACTTAAAGAGAATGCCAAAAATGTGCAAAACAGTAATCAGAGCAAAGGGTGACTATTTTGAAGTAACTAGAATATAAAACATGTTTTCAATTATTTAAAACATTTTTGTTAAGTGCATAAATCCACATGTGGTAAAACTCATAGTTTTACAAATAACTACAAATGTGCGCTATATTCGCTAACCGTGTTACAAAAAAGATCAGTTAGAATAATACATAATGTTGGATATAGAGAACATACAAACCCTTTATTTATTGAGTCAAAAATATTAAAGTTCGGTGATTTGGTAAAATTGCAAACAGCTAGAATGATGTACAAAGCAAACTATAACCTGCTACCAAAGAATGTGCAACAATTCTTCTCAACTAAAGAGGAGAAATATAACCATAGAGGAAAAAATAATTTCAAACATTTATATGCACGTACAACACTTAGAACTTTTAGCATATCAGTATGTGGAATTAAATTATGGAACGGATTAAGTAAAGAAGTTAAAATTGTACTCATATGATCCAGTTCAAGAGGTTGTTCAAAATAATAGTGCTTACAAAGTACAAAGAAGAAGAATTATGAAAAATATTTCCAACCTTATTGGAAATAAGATATTCTTCATCTCAGTATGTTAATAATGACTGACTTAATTAATTAAATATTACAAAACTGTTGTGTATACTAATTCATAGATGTTATTTTATTATATAAAAAGGTCAGTAAATGATTCTATATATTTGTAAATGCTCTGAAGTGGGAAAGGGGTAGGATTAAATAAGCTTTGCTTCTTCCTACTCCTTTCCGGGCATGATGTAAAATGAAATGATATGAAATTGTGTGATGTATTATGCTGTAAGTGTGGTCATGTTCGAAATAAACTAAAGAAAGAAAGAAAAGTTTTGATGCCTTCAGTGACAATCAAATCTAATGAATAAGAAGGTGTCCAAACTTTTGGCCTGTACTGTACAAACAAATAAAACTATATAGTAAAGATATTAAAACTTACCTCCGTCTGTCTACGGCCTACTGCTGGCCTGCCTGGTGGCACGGTGGACCCGGTTCTGGGGTTCCTGTCGCTGGCCGTCCTGCCTGCGTGGGGCCGGGTGTCCCTTGCTCACCTGCTGTTTTGGGTTGGGCTCCCTGGGTGGCTTGGGCTGAACTGTGGCTCCCGCACATACTGTGTCACAAATATATTGTACATACAAACATATACACAATTATTCAGGCATACTTACGCGCACACATACTTACTTACGCACGTATACAGATACATATGCTGGCACATACATACATACTTACACACACACAGTACATTCACCCACACGCACATTCACTGTACAAACATACATATACATATATTGTACATACACAAGCACACATACATACATACACTCATGCATATCATCATGTTTTATCAAACATATATTACCTTTGTTCCCTCAGGGGAAACTGGGTAAAACACATCACACTGATAAAGCTTAAGCTATTTTTACTATAACAATCTACAAGTTTAATATAGTTAGCTTCTCTTTCTTCCCCTCCATTATCTGCTTTCTTTTGTAATTCAAGTTTTCATTACATACCGGTATATGTATTGTTGCATTTGAAACAATTGCATTGTTGATAATTGAGGTAATGATTATTTTACGTTTCTTTCTCTCCTTAGACAGCCATACACCTTACAGTCATATAACTTGGTATGTGACACATGCTGATAGCATACCATTAGCTTGCTAGCTAACTTTTTGAGCTAGTTTTGCAAACGTTTACACCAGAGTCGTATAACTTGGTCCGTGACACTTGTAAACTTTTAGCATGCTAACGTTAAAGTGCTAACTTTTTTTGCTAAATTTACTTTTTTTCCCTCTAATTCCCCAACCTTAGTCATATAACTTGGTATGTAACACAAGCTAACTATTATCATGCTCACGTTAGCTTGCTAGCATGCTTACATTTGCATGCTAACATTCACAAGCTAACTTTCTGAGCTACTTTTGTTACCGTTTAGCCCAGAGTCATATTATTTGGTATGGGACACCTGTTAACTGTTAGCATGCAAACGATAGCATGCTAGCAAGCTAACTTAGGCTTGTTAACTTTTTTATCTAATTTTACACTTTATTTTCTATTTCCGCTGCCATACACCTTTGAGTCATAAAACTTGGTATATGAAACATGCTGACTGTTATCATGCTATCGTTAGCACACATGCTATGCGTTAGCATTTTTATGTAAACATGCTATTTATTTAGCCTAGCTCTGGGGCTCATTTTTTTCCCCGTTACACCTAAAACTCATGGATTCAGACACTTATAGCTGGCCCATCAAAATTTCCGCGGGAATTTTCTAGTTCATATTTACTTCACTAACTGGCTCTTAGCTATCATTTTTCGTATCATATTTCTACTAGGGCTGCAACAACTAATCAATTAAATCGATTAAAATCGATTATAAAAATAGTTGCCGATTAATTTAGTCATCGATTCGTTGGATCTATGCTATGCGCATGCACAGAGGTTTTTAAAAAAAAATTGTTTAATTTATTTATTTTTATTTTTTTAAATTTTTTATAAACCTTTATTTATAAACTGCAACATTTACAAACAGCTGAGAAATAATAATCAAAATAAGTATGGTGCCAGTATGCTGTTTTTTTTTTCAATAAAATACTGGAAAGGATAGAAATGTAGTTTGTCTCTTTTATCCGATTATTAATCGATTAATCGAAGTAATAATCAACAAATTAATCGATTATCAAATTAATCGTTAGTTGCAGCCCTAATTTCTACATATTGTATTTGCTGATGTTGGTTTTTTGTTGTTGTCTTTCTGTATTATCCCCTTCTTCTACCCGCAATTTCCCCCCTTGTCTTCCTTTTTTTCTTCTTTATATCCCCTTCTGCTCCGGTCCGGCTGTGCTAAACATTAAATAAACCCATTTAATAAAGTCAAACACATATAACGCAACACTTCTCTTTTGTAAAGTAAATCTCTACAGCAGATATGGGCATGAACATCAACAATATGATTTGCCTGAAGACCTGAACAGGAGAAAAAAAATAAACAAATAAAAAGACTTGTTTGTTTAAGCACCTGCGTAAAGGAAGAGTAAATGCAGATGCGGTGCACAATGTTAAGTTTTTTATGTGTGTTTACTACATTATCTATTAGTGTACATCTGTACCTTTGTTGTATATTATTGCAAAGACTTTCAATTGTGCACTTCATTCTTTCTGTAACCAAGTTTTGAGCAAATCAATAGCAGTTAAGTAAAACATTTGAAAATGTTCCTCCTGTATGACATTTTGACAAAAAAATTGCATTTGTCTCTAAATATTGGGGTTTTTTCTCAAGCATATTTTAATTTTGCATGCAAGTAATAACCTGTGATTACCGTATTTTTCGGACTATAAATCGCAGTTTTTTTCATAGTTTGGCCGGAGGTGCGACTTATACTCAGTAGCGACTTATGTGTGAAATTATTAACACATTACCGTAAAATATCAAATAATATTATTTAGCTCATTCACGTAAGAGACTAGACGTATAAGATTTCATGGGATTTAGCGATTAGGAGTGACAGATTGTTTGGTAAACGTATAGCATGTTCTATATGTTATAGTTATTTCAATGACTCTTACCATAATATGTTACGTTAACATACCAGGCACGTTCTCAGTTGGTTATTTATGCATCATATAATGTACACTTATTCAGCCTGTTGTTCACTATTCTTTATTTATTTTAAATTGCCTTTCAAATGTGTATTCTTGGTGTTAGGTTTTATCAAATAAATTTCCCCAAAAAATGCGACTTATACTCCAGTGCGACTTATATGTTTTTTTCCTTCCTTTATTATGCATTTTCGGACGGTGCGACTTATACTCCGGAGCGACTTATACTCCGAAAAATACGGTAATCATGATTAAACCAAATTCAAGAGTGTGATTAAAGAAAATAGTCATTTGACAGCCATATTTTATAGACATCAGAGCAGGTAGGACCGCTTTAGATGAGAAGGGATAACATGCGATAACATGTGCACTTTTCAAATTTAAAAAGTATATGAATAGGCAGACATAATGAACCTTTTTGAGCAACATTTGCACAGCCTGAAGCAGAGGGTGAAGAGCTCTTCCCTCTCTGGTCAATAGCTTATACTTAATGTCCAAGTAAGTACATCCACCTAACTGTGTAGCCATTATTTAAAAAGATGCAACACCTAGCAGTCAAAGCCATCCAATACTCACGCCCAAATGCATAAGCCGTACGATTTGTAACAACATTGATTAAAGTCAGAAAAGATGGAAATCATTAAAAGTAGAGCTGCAACTAACGATTATTTTGATAGTAGATTAGACTTCGACTTAGACTTCCATCCATTTTCTACCGCTTTTCCCTTTTGGGGTCGCGGGGGGTGCTGGAGCCTATCTCAGCTGCATTCGGGCGAAAGGCGGGGTACACCCTGGACAAGTCGCCACCTCATCACAGGGCGACTTACCTTTGTCATTCAAATTCGAACTTTACAGTACAGATAAGAACGGAATTTCGTTGCATTAGCTCGTTGTAGTGCAGGATAAAAGAGCAATAAGGTGCAGATATAAATAGATTACTGTACAGATGAATATATTGCACTTCTGCATATGCATGCACGTTTACGGATGTATGTTATATTGTCTCTATAGTCCAGCAAGTTAATTCGTTTTTTAGGGGAATTAAGGGGATTATTATGATGCGTTATTATTAGGGATGTCCGATAATGGCTTTTTGCCGATATCCGATATTCCGATATTTTCAACTCTTTAATTACCGATACCGTTATCAACCGATACCGATATCAACCGATACCGATATCAACCGATACCGATATCAACCAATATATACAGTCGTGGAATTAACACATTATTATGCCTAATTTGGACAACCAGGTATGGTGAAGATAAGGTACTTTTAAAAAAAATGAATACAATAAAATAAGATAAATAAATCAAAAACATTTTCTTGAATAAAAAAGAAAGTAAAACAATATAAAAACAGTTACATAGAAACTAGTAATTAATGAAAATTAGTAAAATTAACTGTTAAAGGTTAGTACTATTAGTGGACCAGCAGCACGCACAATCATGTGTGCTTACGGACTGTATCCCTTGCAGACTGTATTGATATATATTGATATATAATGTAGGAACCAGAATATTAATAACAGAAAGAAACAACCCTTTTGTGTGAATGAGTATGAATGAGTGTAAATGGGGGAGGGAGGTTTTTTGGGTTGGTGCACTAATTGTAAGTGTATCTTGTGTTTTTTATGTTGATTTAATAAAAAAAACGATACCGATAATTTCCGATATTACATTGTAACGCATTTATTGGCCGATAATATCGGCAGGCCGATATTATCGGACATCTCTCGTTATATATATGTATATATATATATATATATATATATATATATATATATATATATATATATATATATTTACTGCAACGATTAGTCGACATTGTCGACAAATGTCGACAATAAAATTTGTCACCGACAATTATATTTGTCGACAATAATCATGACGTCATCACTCATGTTTTTCCCGCGTGTGTGCGCGTGCAGTTCACGTTTGTTATTGTGCCTTTTTTTTTACGACATTGCAATATGACTCAGCTTTAAAAAGTACTTGAATTGATGTTGACAAAGTTAAGCTGGCTGACTTTGGCTAAAATTATACTTTCAGTTATTTTTCACACAACTTCGTCTCTCACTTGTTAGCTAGCTAGCAAGGCATAAGCTAACACTCTTATCAAGGTCCCTCCAAATGTCCGACATCATGCCTCCTGCTTTAAAAGGTCACGCATCACAGATGTACAGCTGTAAAAACAAGGTCCGCTTTGCAAAATGAACAAGGTATACATGTTTTTAAGAAGAATAAGAGAAAATGTTCTCACACTTTACATGTTATCGCTGCCGATGTTTTTGTGACTGGCGGTGTGGACCCACTCCCCCCTGGAAAATTATGAGTGATGACGTCACGACTATTGTCGACAAAGATAATTGTCGGCGACAAATTTTATTGTCGACAATGTTGACTAATTGTTGCAGCCCTATTTAAAAGTGTGTACAGCTGCAAGTCTTGTATATGTTTCGTACTCTCTAATTGAGACAAACATAAACTGTTGGCATGTTGAATAGTTAAGAAAGAGAAAGTAAGAAAAGTAGTCCAGGGTGAAATAGCAGGTAACAGGCCTGAGACAACTTAAAAGGCAAAGCAAGATTCAACAAACCTGGGTAACGAACTGTAAGATCTTCATCAAATTAAATGGGACGCCGGAGGAAGCAAAAGTCTTGGTGATAAGGAATATAGAAGATCTTGATAAGTATTGACATTGATGTAGTACTTGGTATCAATGTAGCTTTGTGACCTTTACATCATCTCAATGCTACCCACACCAAGAACACAGACCACACCAAGTATTGATATAGACATGTTACAGAAGATCCTACAACATCAACAAAAAGAATTGGACATTTGTGAGTATCAAGAACATGCCACAACAGAGACTGATATGGAGATAGACCCTGATAATAATTGTTTCTCTGCGATTGTAAAAAAAAACTGTAATTATTTTACCTGTGAACAATATGAAAACAATGTAAAATCAGAAGATAGTCTGTCAATAATACATTTTGATAGTCGAAGCATGTACACTAACTTTGAGGCAATCAAGGATTACTTGAAAGAATCTAGTCATCCATTTACCATTATTGCAATTACTGAAACCTGGTTCAACAATGATAAAGGTATTGATTTTAGTCTGAATGACTATGAATTAAGATACATAAACAGAATCATTAAAATAGGAGGAGGGGTCGCATTGTACATTCATAAATCTGTTACATTTAAAGTTTTAACAAACATGACCATAGCAGTCGATGCATTATTTGAATGTTTAACAGTGGAAATCCTAAATGACAAAAAGACAAATATCTTCATGAGTTGTATATCGGGCACCTGGTTCAAGCATAGAAACTTTCAATGAGTGGATGTGTAAACTATTTTCCTCTGTGAACCATAAAACCATATTTATCTGTGGTGATTTTAACATTGATTTGTTAAACTCAACCAAGCAAAAACATGTTGATGACTTCATTGACACAATGTACAGCTTGTCTCTATATCCAACCATAACCAAACCAAGCAGAATAACAACACATAGTGCCACAATCATTGACAAAATGTTTACTAACATTATGGGAAATCAAGTCACCAGTGGCCTATTTATATGTGATATCACTGACCATTTACCTGTATTTACTTCATATGACTGTCATCTCAATTAAACCAAAGACACTATGGCAAAAATCTCTAAATGAATAACAACTGAGGAAACAATCTGTGCCCTAAACAATAGTTTAGCAATTCAGGATTGGACTTCAGTATACAGAGAACCAAATGTGGACAGTGCTTATTGTAATTTTTTAGACATCTTTACTTCCCTGCATAATAAACCTTGCCCCGTGAAAGAATATTTTATAAAAGAAAAAAAGAAAAATAGCCCTTGGATCACAAAAGGGATAATTAATGCCTGTAAAAAGAAAAACAATCTCTACAAACTTTTCATCAAAATAAAAACAAAAGAAGTCGAACAACGATACAAGAAGTACACAAATAAATTAACTGATATTATAAGAACAAGCAAACGGTTATAGTATCAAAAAAACTATATGAAAACAAAAACATTATAAAAGAAACTTGGGATGTTTTGAATTGTCTAATCAAACAAGGATTTTCAAAGTTGACATATCCTGATTACTTTATTGATGAAAACGGTGAAGATTATAATATGAGTAATGTAGTGAATAAGTTCAATAGTTTTTTTTGTAAATGTTGGTCCTAAACTGGCTGTTGATATCCCAGACAATGGAGTTACAAAATCACCTATTGAACAGAATTTTTCGTCATTCTTCCTCTCAGCTACAAATGAGCAGGAAGTGACAAACATTGTGCGGAAGTGTAAAAGTAAGTGCTCCACTGACTGCCATGATATCAACATGATATTGGTTCAAAAAGTTATACTGAATATTGTTAAACCTTTAACTTATATATGTAACCTATCATTCCAGACTGGCTGCTTTCCAAGTCAAATGAAACTCTCTAAGGTAACTCCGCTCTTCAAAAGTGACAGCAAACACGCTTTCACCAATTACAGACCAATCTCTTTTGCCTCAGTTCTCAAAAATCTTAGAGGAACTATTTAACTCTCGACTTGAATCTTTTCTTGAGAAGCATCATATAATCAATGACGGTCAGTATGGCTTTAGGTCCAAACGAACAACCTCAATGGCGATAACTGAAGCCATTGAAGAAATTACTAATGCGCTGGAGCATAAAAGATATGCAGTTGGTATTTTTATTGATCTAAAGAAAGCCTTTGATACCATTAATCATTCAATTCTACTAGATAAAATAGGAAGATATGGAATTAGGGGGCTGGCTGGTGACTGGTTAAAAAGTTATTTAACAGGGAGGGTACAGATTGTTAAAATGGGTCAATTTTTATCTGATACTCTTGGCATTGCTTGTGGTGTCCCCCAAGGGTCCGTGTTGGGGCCAAAACTGTTTAATGTATATAATAATGATATGTTTAATACATCAAAAGTACTGAAATGTATACTATTTGCAGACGACACTAATATATTCTACAGTAGGGATGACTATAATGAGCTCATAAATACAGTAAACACAGAACTAAACATAGTAACAAAATGGATGGACACAAATAAATGATCTTTGAATATAAATAAAACTAAGATAGTGATGTTTGGAAATCACAACATTACGTCTGAACAGAAAATCAGTATTGATGGTACCCAAATTGAAATCGTAAATGAGAATACATTTTTGGGAGTAATAATTGATAGTAAACTATCATGGAAACCTCATGTCATCTCCAAAAGCCTCTAAATTATAAACAAAGCAAAACTATACCTCAATGAAAATGCACTCCGTACTCTATACTGCACCTTGGTACTTCCATACCTTACATACTGTGTTGAAGTATGGGGGAATACTTACCACAACACAATTCATCCTTTGATCATATTACAGAAAAGAGCAGTGCAGATCATTCACAACGTTGGTTATTTAGAACATACTCATAATCTGTTTATGCAATCAAAGTTGCTCAAATTTGATGACCTTGTTAAATATAATACATTAATAATCTTATATAAAGCATTTAACAAATTATTGCCGCCTAATCTACAATGTTTTTTTATAAGACGAGTGCAGGCTCATAACTTGAGAGGCTTTGGATATTTCTTATTGCCGAGAGCTCAAACCACTCGTAAACGTTTTTGTGTGTCTGTATGCGGAGTAAAACTATGGAACAAACTGGATTTACAACACAAGCAATGCCAAACTATTAATCGATTCAAACTATTATACAAACATGGGGTCTGGTTCAAATATAGAGATGAGGGTCTTTAAATTTGACCTGCTGCCGTACTCTGTCTCAAAGTGTTAATATGTGCTCAATGTTTCCTTACCATTATTGCTATGTTGTCTATTACTATTATTGCAATGTTGTCTATTACCATTGTTGGTATATTCATTATTCCTACATTGTTGATACAAATTATTGTTACAGTGTAATAATTATTGTTACCTGTGGTAATGCCACTATGATACAACATCTGTATTATAATCCTTGAACAAAGTAAGAGTGAAACTCATGTGAATAATCACTGAATGGAGAACTGGGGGTGGGATTAAATAAATTATCTTCTTCCCACTCCCTTTCAGGCAAAACTGGACAATCATGCATTACATACTATACATTACCTTTTGCACTATATTCATTTATATTATTATGTGTTGTCAACTTTGTACTTTTTTATGTCATTGGCTGAAATAAATAAATAAATGAAAAAAAAAGAAAAATGAATGAAAGCTGGGGAAAGATGCTGTCACTCCCCACGTCCTTGACCTCAATGTTGCACCTCTTTTAAAATTCTAAGTGAGGAACAAGGCGGACGCTACAAAAACAAACATCAAACTCTCCCCTTTCGCCTCACTACGCATTTCACGCCAGATACGTTTAAGAAGCTCATACATGAATCCCCGTCTTTTTTCTTCGGACCCAGGAAATATTGTTATTGCTCAATTGCTGATAACGTGTCGCACTTTTTAATCATAATCCGACATTAACTGGAAGCAGCTGGCTTTGGCATTTATAGAATGATCTGAAATTTCATTATATGGCTTTTCCAGCTGCTGAGCGGGCGTGCAGCATCTGGCAAGCAGCCTGTTATGCAGCCTTCTTCTCCCCGCTTCAATGTGTGCGTTTGAGAGGAAACAATGAATGGAACTTGATGACATGCATCATAACGGCTTGGGCGAATAATTGTGGATTGTTTGGAATTGATTGTTGATTAATTGTGTTTTGCAGGAGGCAAAGTGGAGTGCACTATTTGGCTGCAGCCAGCAGAGGCGCTGTTGCTTGAGTCTCAACTCGTTTGCTGTGTAAAGACGTTAAGTGTGACGTCAACGATGGCAAGTTGAACTACTGTACATCCATGTAAGCCTCTAAAACACCCAGATAAATGATCTCATCCTACTTTAAATAGTACTTAAAAATAGCAATTCACTAATAGGTCAAATCCCTGTCCCCAACAACAAATAACTATCCCTACGAGCAACAATTACCGTATTTTTAGGAGTATAAGTCGCACCGGAGTATAAGTCGCACCCGCCGAAAATGCATAATAAAAAAGGAAAAAAACATATATAAGTCGCACTGGAGCCCGGCCAAACTATGAAAAAAACTGTGACTTATAGTCCGAAAAATACGGTATATTAAAGTCATATACCATTCAATTATCCTCAGTGGTAACAACCTTCATATGTATTCTATATGCACAAAAGAGCAAGTTATGACTGCTTCTGCTTCTTAGTTGTGAATTATACAGCCGGTTTGAGACACGACTTGGAAGGCCCCCACGTTTTTATGTATAACAGTTCCTTGAACTGAAATTTTATTCAAACGGCCCAATTCCCACATGTTTTAGCTATTGTAGACGCTGCAACCTTGAATATTATTTATACATATATTACAAAACCTGCTTTGTGAACAGGCACAAAGGAGCCATAAGTCATACCTGAGATAGTCAATCTTGGAAATATTGTTCGTCAGTTTACTGTTAACGCAAGCAAGAGTTTGGTGTTGAAGTGTTTATTGTGCTTTTCCATGTCGTTATCAGATAATTTTTTGTTTGTTGTTGGTTGCTTAAATCCCATATATAATATATTATTATATATATTATACATGGGACATATAATAACCAATATATAATAATAACCATTAACCGTATCGAGGTATACTGTGTGAACGTGTGTGTGTATATAGATAGATAGATAGATAGATAGATAGGTCTTTTATTGTCATTGCACAAGTACAACGAAACTTTGTTTTCAGCACAAACCCGTTCAAGATTCGACAAACAAACAGTGTACAGAGTTACAGAACAGGAACGCTGATGGGTCACCACAGGGCGCCCCGTAAAAGATGGGGGGAAAAAGGTAAAACGCTGGGGAAGGATGATTAAAAAAATGCAATCTAGACTGGGCTCCTAAGGGGGCCCAGTCTGGAGTGAGAAAAAACCTCCATAGCAAAGTACATATACATATTACAACGTACATCTCGAGATATCTAGCAACAGAGGGAAGGGACTGCGGGGTAATGGTGGTAGGCCGCAGCTCTCGGCGCTGACCATCCTTCCATCACCCCAATGGGATTTGCGTCGAGGGTTGGGGGATGGGGGGTGTATGTGTGGCGTATATTTTTGTGGATGCGTGTTGTTTGTATGTAAGCCTACAGTGTGTCTCTGTTCCGCGGCCTTGATTCTTGTGCAGCCGATAAGTCCAAAGTCAACAACAACAGGTGTGTGTCCATGAGAGACAAGAAGGGAGTTTGTTGTGTCTTCGCTGCACTGTCCTTCGGGAGAATCTCGAAGCCAGGGAAACAATCCAAGTTAGACTGTTTTGTATGCGAGTGACAATGAAAATTTGCTTTTCACTCTAAATTGTCTATGACTGGTCCTCAAAAATCCTGCGAGGCAGACAGTCCGATGTTATCCAAATCACAAGAGTGTCCACAGTTCTTCCCGCATCCTCCAATCATTCGTGGCAGCTTTGGGGTACTTTGAAGACTGCCAGCAACTTCCAATTTGTGGACAAACCAGAGCAAAGCTTACTCCAATCAGCAGATGTCCTGTTGTCATAATTCCGAATAGGTAGATATCTTCACGTCCTCGACAGAAAAGGGTCGCTAGGCACACGGCATTCCTTCTTCTCCCAAGAGTCTGTCGCGTGTCCAGCAACAACCGCTCCGTCACACAAACAGGTACCCCCAAACCCAAGATCTTGTCAATTTCGTTGAGGCCAGTTAAATAGTTCCAATGTTTAGGTTTGGAGATCAGTGCAAAAAGAGGCAACAAGAAATTTAAGACAAGACAAAGAAGCAAGCAGGAGAGATAAGGGAGAGGGAAGGGGAGCGTCCACCCTCGATGAGTGCCAGAGAGAAATAGGCATAGTAGTACCTCGGTTTTCGTTGTTTCCCCAATGTACGACAAACTAATCATCTATATCCAATTACCGTGTTTTCCAAGCCATAGGGTGCACCGGATTGTAAAGCGCACTGCCTATGAATGGTCTATTTTCGATCTTTTTTCATATATAAGGCGCACTGGATTATAAAGCGCATTAAAGGAGTCATATTATTATTATTTTTTTCTAAATAGAAAACACTTCCTTGTGGTCTACATAACATGTAATGGTGGTTCTTTGGTCAAAATGTTGCATAGATTATGTTTTACAGATCATCTTCAAGCCGCTTCCGGATGCGCTGTTTTGTGGGCAGTCTTAATTACGTGTCTCACCTTTGGTAGCGTCTTCTCCCCGTGATCTTTGTTGTAGCAGTGTAGCGTGCAAGGACGGGTGTGGAAGGAGTGTCAAAAGATGGAGCTAACTGTTTTAATGACATTCAGACTTTACTTAAATCAATAACGAAGCAGCATCTCCTCATCCGGAAACAACAACAAGGCCGGAAATGTGTCCCGTGAAAAACCCTCCAACCGGAACTCTCTAATAACTAAAGTTCCTTGGGTGAATAATGTAAACTCGCTACACCGGTATATTTTAGCACTCTCATGGCGAGTTTACTTACAGATATAAGTAAGAACTTTACACTACTTTATATTAGAAATGGTAACAGCAGAGGATGAGTGTCCCATAACAAGAAGATAGAGAAAAAGAAGTAGCAACTACAAAGGCGGATGCGCGGAATTTTTCAGGATTTATGCAGATCGCATATACAAATCAGCAGGTAACAGAATGTAAGAAAAGTTGATTTTGCATAATATTTCGAAACAAAACACCAGATATGTCTTACCTTATACACACACCATAATAATACTTGTATGTTTAATGCGCCGACAATCCATCAAGTGGTGCGGCTTCATAGTTTAACAAAATCGTACTAAAACATTTTGATAGATTTTTGAGCGCTGTGTGTTATGTTCTATTTTTTCAATGGAACATATAAAATGTTGGTGTTGTTTACTTGAGTCATATTGCCATCATAGTGCAGTCTACACGTATCTCCTATGTTTGACTCCCATCTACTGGTCACACTTATCATTACACCATGTACCAAATAAAATTGCTTCATGGTAGGTAAGCAAAACCAGAATTATTCCGTACGAGTTTTGAGAAAAAAAAGGATTTTAAGTGCGCCTTATCGTCCGAAAAATACGGTGCATTATATCTGTCCTCGATCAGGGTTTTATGCTTTTGACTCCCAAACGATCGATCATCAATGAGCTCGGCCGATACCGTTAGCACTGTAAATGTTTCCAATAATATAAGGTGAGTGCTATTGAAAGTTTAACAATATCAAGTCAATATTTAAACTACCGTAGTTAATTATTCTCCTATTACATGCCATTTTTTTTTACAAAACAAAGTAAATAGTACACAATAAATAAACAAAAATAAAAGCTACTATCTTCTACTCATTTAAAGTACAGCTGCAGCTATTGATTATCTTATTAATCGAGTAATCTGTCGATTAATTTGTTCGATTAATCGAGTAATCGAATAAAACATACTTTCTAGCCTTATTGCGACTTTTAGGGAAAGTTGTTCGATTTTCTAATGACCTTTTTCTTCTTATAAATGCACATCGCGTTGAAATTGGGAGTGTCATTTTATATTACCTAAAAAAAAAAAAAGAAGGTAAAAACAACTGTATAGCCAGATGAACAGGCAATAGATAATAAATAAACATACAAAACAAAATGACTGACAAAGTATAATTGACTATGTATTTAACAACTGACCACATACACGTTTGAAAATGTATTACTTGGACGTTTGATGTTTGATATTTAGACAAACAGTCTAAATAAAAAAAGTTCACATGTCTTCACATGAAGATGTTAGCTACTTAAATAGACGTTTACCTTGTTGCAGCTTTTTTGAGGCTCTTAAATATGCAGGGGGCTTTCTGGTAATGTTGTATCTTAGATGTGGTGATATTGTGAAAAGTCAATTATGTTTGACACTGCAGACATTTCATTTCAATGTCTTTCTTTTTCACTTTTAAATTATCGCAAAACCTCTCTCTCATCATCTCTGGACCCTTCTCTTTTCCACCATGTGATTATTATTCATTCAGGGGATCTGCTCCACACTGTGGATAGAGCTGCTAGACGCTTGTAAGCCAGGGGACTAAACATAAACGGTGTGAGCCACAGGGGGGCGGCTTCTTTTTTTTTTTTTTGCATTATAAGGCATGGATTGGCATTTGAGATCACATACTTTTTTTTACAAAAATCAACCGATACAGATCGGTGGCTGAACGAATTGGATTTTAATAACCAATAACACATTTTATAGAGAATAATTCATGTGAAATACATACACTGTAAATAACGAATACCATAGATTAATGAACATTTCACTTAATGTTTTACCTTTTATTCAAGACTCTAGTTGGCAATGACGACGATAAGCAGAGAGGATTGAGGGAAGAGATAAGCAGCCACCGAATATGTACTTTGCCACAATTTATTTCTTGAATACTGTACAATAGTTGCACCCCAGATGCACTTTATCAAAGGACAACATTTGACTGCACAATAACCAAGACAAAATACTAAAACAGGATAAAAATAATGGTACTCTTTTTTGGTCGTAGACTGAATCATATACAACTTTGTGCGTACGAAATATACAGTATATAATATCAATCAATAAATCAAAGTTTATTTTTATAGGCCTTAATCACACGTGTTTAAAAGGGCTGCACAAGCCACAACGGCTCAGATCCCACATCAGGGCAAGAAAAAACTCAACCCAATAGGATACAATGAGAAACTTTGGAGGGGACCGCAGATGTGGGCACCCCACCCTCTGGGCGACCGGTGCAATGGACGTCGAGTGGATCTAGTTAATAGTGTGAGAGTCCAGTCCATAGTGGGGCCAGCAGGGGATCATCTTGAGTGGAGACAAGTCAGCAGCGCAGAGACTTCCCCAACTGATGCACAGAGGAGTGGTCCACAGTATAATCTGTGGTCCTGGCGCATAATCTGTGGACACCTGATAACCTCTCAACGCAGGAGTGGGGGACAGAGCAGAAAAGAGACGGCAGATCATCTGGTCTAAAAGGGGGGTCTATTTAAAGGCTAGCGTATACAAATGAGTTTTAAGATGGGACTTCTGCTTCTACTGAGGTAGCATCTCTCATTCCAGAGTACTGGAGCCTGAATAGAAAACGCTCTATAGCCCGCAGACTTTTTTGGGCTCTGGGAATCACTAATAAACCGAAGTTCTTAGAACGCAGATTTCTTGTCGGGACATATGGTACAATACAATCAGCAAGATAGGATGGAGCTAGACCGTTTAGTATTTTATACGTAAGTAGTAAAACCTTAAAGTCGCATCTTAAGTGCACAGGAAGCCAGTGCAGGTGAGCCAGTATAGGCGTAATATGATCAAACTTTCTTGTTCTTGTCAAAAGTCTAGCAGCCGCATTTTGTACCAACTGTAGTCTTTTAATGCTAGATATAGGGAGACCCGAAAATAATACGTTACAGTAATCGAGACGAGACGTAACGGACGCATGAATAATGATCTCAGCGTCGCTGGTGGACAAAATGGAACACATTTTAGCGATATTACGGAGATGAAAGAAGGCTTTTTTAGTAACTCTCTTAATGTGTGATTAAAATTGAGAGTTGGGTCGAAAATAATACCCAGATTCTTTACAGAGTCGCTTTGTGTAATTGTACACAACATATGCATTGTTATATGAATATTACAAATTAAAAAATATGAATATCTAAAATAACCATTGTGATGTGTGTTAGTGGGTATGTATAATTTTAATTTAAGCTTTTTAAGAAATCCTACGATATCATGTTACGATATGAGAAAGATACGGATCTATAGTATATTATATAATAGATACAAGAGTATTGGCGCAATAAAAAAAAAAAACTTTTACAAGAATAAATGTATAGAATTTATATTTTTATTTTGTTAAAATAAATCTGTAATGTTACAAAAACATACATTTTACAAGAAAGAAGTCTGAATTTAATGATAATAAAATGGTAAAATTGTATTTAAAAAAAATCCCAAGCAAATTTTTTTTATTTTATAAAATTTTTATCAGAGATTTTTAACACTGACATCTTCCTGTGATACAATGTGACATGGCTAACTCTTAGCTTTTGAAGGGCAATATGGTGGTTTTAGTGAGGTATTGCTGTCTTTAAAACCCTGATTTCAAAAAGTGTCCGCCCAACTTCCTTTGGTGTCAGCTCAGCACGTTCGACCAATACGCACATCAAGAAGCCTCTTCCTTACCGTTGGGGTGCCACATGTTTTAGCCACATGTGTGCTTTTTGAGACACAAAGCTCCAAAATGAAACACACATTTAAGGACGCCAGAAGTGCTGCGTATGTGCATTCCTCTGGAAGCTTACAGGGAGGAAATGACCGCCATGGGATAAAAGAAATTTTGGGAGTTATTTAAAAGACGTCACATTTTTATCATTTTATTTGTTTTGCTTTAATAGTTGGGTTTGCTGTGCTACTGTGTCAGGCCACTTGTTTCTTGCACTGAGCTGCAGACAGAGGGCAGCATTTATCCATACAAGAGAATCCATAGTGGAGTCACATTTTAAGTGGCTTCCTAATTGGCCTATTAAAACTTTCTGCTACATTAAAGATAGGGTAAATGCGATGAAACAATATGGCTGAATAATAAAGTAGTATGCCTACTGAGGCATCTTTAGAACATGCAACAAAGTGATGGAGGTTGCACAAGTTTAAAAACACTATAGTCGCTCTTAAACCATGTTTTTGTCTTTTTTGATTTAAAAATCCAATTATGTCTCATGGAATATTACAAAAGAAGGATTGAGGAGTGTAATTGAACGGCGACCAGTGTAATCACCTAAATCTTACTTATGACCCTACAGAGGTATAACATCCATCCATTTTCAGACAATATCAGGTAAATATTTAAACTATTTTAAATTCCTTCTATTGGCCCTGATTGAAATCCTCTGGGGCAGCACAGTGGGACAGGAGTTAGTGCGTGTGCCTCACAATACGAAGGTCCTGGGTTCGATCCTAGGCTTGGGATCTTTCTGTGTGGAGTTTGCATGTTCTCCCTGTGACTGCGTGGGTTCCTTCCGGGTACTCCAGCTTTCTCCCACCTCCAAAGACATGCACCTGGGGATAGGTTGATTGGCAACACTAAATGGGCCCTAGTGTGTGAATGTTGTCTGTCTATCTGTGTTGGCCCTGTGATGAGGTGCCGACTTGTCCAGGGTGTACCCCGCCTACCGTCCGAATGCAGCTGAGCTAGGCTCCAGCACCTCCTGCGACCCCGAAAGGGACAAGCGGTAGAAAATGGATGGATGGATGAAATCCTCTGGGTTTTGCCTTTGAAGCCCTCCTGTGTCCAGTGACTTATTTCCTGAGTTTGTAAACAATAGCAAAAATACTAAATATTTTTGATAATAAAAAACACCAATGTAAATAACCACAGTAGAATCGGTCAAATACTGATACTATATATGGTAGAGTCACTATTTGTACCGATCCGCCCACCTCTGTTTGCATTCAAGAGCTGTAGCTAAGCAGTTAGTGTCTTCGCACTGTAGAGGGATGTTAGCCACTAACAAGGATGCGACATTGTCAAATTTGCGGGACACAGTTATGTCATCAACATGCAGTATCGTGACATAACGATAGTATAAAAAGCTCAAATTTCCATCATTAATATCATATATCGTCTGTATCGCGCAACCCAAGTGTGAACCCAATCAGAGATGGGTCTTGGTACGCTTTCAAATTAAAACTCCGATGCGTTTCGCTTTACTTCAGCTGAAATGTGTACACAACACGGACAAATACCAAAATCCATCCATTTTCTATTGCTTGTCCCTTTCGGGGGGTGCTGGAGTCTATCCCAGCTGCATTCGGGCGGTAGGCGGGGTACACCCTGGACAAGTCGCCACCTCATACCAAAATGACAAATATATTAGATTTCACAAAAAGCTTGTAAAATATACATTTAAAGAGTGTCATCACACAACAGAAAGAAGACATTTCGAAAGCATTTTCCAGTAAATAGAGTGGAATATAATAATAACCTATGCAATAGACCGCATTTAGTTTTTTGTTGTGATAAATGTAATACTGTATGTCACAAAAGCTGTCGAATCAAGTCGTTAATTTATGCATATGAAGGTATTTAGCCAGTATGAACACCAAGCAAACCTTACCAAAGAGTGTCCCAAGTATCTTTTTATTATTTGTGGTCTGGACCTGAGGACTGAACCACCAGTGTGCACGCAGCCTAAAAGACAGTCAGTGTTTCTTCATTGTCCTTAACATTTAATAGAAAACATGCTTGCCTGATGTTGTTATTCTAAAGTGGGGTTAGACAAAACCCAGACTGTACTTTTATTTTGCCCTTTGTAGCCAAACAGTTTTTTAAAAAGCTCAATATTGAGTTTCCAAGTTTACTTTTAACTGTTTCAGCCGGTCTGTCTCGCACCTGGTTGAAGGCTGAACAGAACACTCTTGTGTTCTAGCCCCAGACAAATCAGCCGAGGCATACGGAAAATAAATCAGAACCACATTCATTAAACATAAAAAAAGCTGTGGGCAGATTTATTTCATTATTGCATTTCATGTCAATTTCCCACCCATTAACTCTCTTTGGACGTTCTCCTTGAAGAGCATCTCTTCAAAAGTGCTTTAGTTTTGCGTCTCTGCCTCATGTGTTGAGGTGCACTTTCTGACTTTAAGGCCAAAATTGCTACCCGGGCAAATGCCCGCCAACCATGACAGCCTCTGCTCTTTGAAACAACACAGATCAATTTGCACAAATATGCTTTTCCCAAGTGTAGGGAGACCCTTATCGGATTAATGATGCTATTGGAGTATATACATTAAGTGGCCCTTTTTATCCTCATCACTGACACAATGGCACCTCTCCATCTTGCAGCAGCCGATGTTTTAGCATCATGTTTACATGATTGGTGCACGCTGAGGTCACAAAGCAAACCACCTGTGCAACCCGTATGTGCTTTCCTTTGTGAAACTCTGCCGCTGAACATGCAGGTGATGTTTTTTTTAAGCCACACAACCTGCAAACAAGTGGGGCTTGTATTTCATTCCTTGTTATTACTGGAGCACACCGTGGCCCTTTTTGAGGGGTATCACCTGTCCCCCACAAATCCACCGGCCTTGGTGGTGTCCTCCCAAGCTGCCGATTGTGCATCAACTAAGACTGCTTACACACTTGTGGTTCAGTACTCTAGTCTGGACTAAACATTTAAAAAATATAATTGGTGCAAGTTTTGGTGAGATTAGCTTTGCATTCACACTGGTATTTTTTTATTGGGACCAAAAGCACAATAAAGAACATGGATTAACGACAACATTGGGTAGTGTTCGTGACATATTATGTGACGTAACTCAAATATTCCAAACTGAAATGCAGTTCTACTAAATTGAATATAGAGAAATGTTTTCTTTTCTGCATTAGGTTTCCCAAAAAGCTTCAAAAACATACTGTTAAAGTGCACACAAATAGGGAGGACACAACACTTCTAATAAGGGGTGCAACGATTTGTTGACACTGTCAACAAATATCTACAATAAAATGTGTCGTCGACAATAGTCGTAACGTCATCGCTCATGTTTATTCGGAGAAAGCGAGTCAGCGCGGCCACTCAAACAACATCGCGAGTGAAAACATGTAAAGTGTGGAAATATTTCCTTTTATTCTTGTTCATAACTTGAATACCTTGTTTATTTTCAAAGTAGATCTAGTTTTAGTGACAGTACATCTGTGACACGCAAGGAAATGTCGGACATCTGGATGATGCGGACTCCACTCTGTAAGATTGTTCGCTTGTTATTTTACTAGCTAGCTAATGACAGGGTTCGTATGGCTGCTTAAAAACCTTGGAAATGTTTGGATTTTAATGTTGTTTTCAAGGTTTGAAAAATGCTTGAATTTTGGGTAAAATGCTTGCAAATGTTCATCTAATTTCTCGGCAGTTTGACTCAATAGGCTAATTATAAAATGGAAAAAAATTAAATACGTTTCCTTAAAAATGAAAGCTACATGCTTGATCTGTTGGCTTTGCACGAGCCCTTACATTAGGTTGTTGTCATGCCAGAACCGTATATACGAATCTGTTTTGCCCCCAAGGGGACAGTGGTGCATTGGTTCATCATGCCGGGAAGTTGTTGTTTTAATGAACATGATGTATGCATGAATTATGATACAAACAAACAAGTAAACAATGTTATTTATTGTAAGGAATGATATCTACATGACTTATGATACAAACAAACAAGTAAACAATAATGTAGAGGTTGCCCTCTAGTGGGTTCTCCTGACCACTACACACTGGCACGAGAGCCCGGTATTCTGGATTCAATAATGTTTTATTAAGTCCACTCTGCGGCAAACGCACTCGACTTTTCAGCCTCAGTCTCTCTTGCTGATCTGTTCTGCTCTCCAGCGTGTGTCTCTCGCTCTCCAACTCCAACCACGTGTCTCGGTCCGGCTGCTGCTAATAAGGGCGACAGGTGATTAGATAACCATCCCCAGCTGGGCAATCTACTCACCTGCCGCTGGCTTCGAGGCCGGTGCTTACACAACCCGCTCCGGGGCAGGCCCGCAGACCACGCCCCCCCTCCACAAATAATTAATGTTATTTCTTGTAAGGAATGATGTATACATGAATGATGATAAATGATAAATGGGTTGTACTTGTATAGCGCTTTTCTACCTTCAAGGTACTCAAAGCGCTTTGACACTACTTCCACATTTACCCATTCACACACACATTCACACACTGATGGAGGGAGCTGCCATGCAAGGCGCTAACCAGCACCCATCAGGAGCAAGGGTGAAGTGTCTTGCTCAGGACACAACGGACATGACGAGGTTGGTACTAGGTGGGGATTGAACCAGGGACCCTCGAGTCGCGCACGGCCACTCTTCCACTGCGCCACGCCGTCCCTGATGATACAAACAAATAAGTAAACGTTTGCAAACACCAATGACATTGAATAGTCTACAGAAACACTTCATTTTCTTTGCCCCATTGAGTTAATAATAACTGCTGGTTCAATGTTAGGCCTAGGTTTTAGCAGATTTTCCGTATTTTTCCTACAGACAGCATTTGGTGACCTCAAACAACAAGGCTATGGATTGATTCACACTGGTTTTCGTCTTTTGAAGGGTACTGGAAAAACTGGAGAATTGATCTTGAAAGTCCTTAAAGTCCTTGCATTTGGCCATGGAAAAGGTGTACGAACCCTGTAACAAGTGTGGCATCAATTTGCAGTGCAAAATGAAAGGCACGATAACAAACGTCAATGCGCGCACACACACACAAAACATAAAAACCAATGCATGATATCATTGAATGAAACATGCAATACATTAAATAGCTACAATGTTAAGAATTAATCAATGTTACAATTCTTCACATTGAGGCTAGATCGCTAAAAATGCCAGGAGTTAATCAATAATCAATGATATACCAGTGTGCAGCTTTTTAAACACATTATACAATGCTTGTTTCTTTTTGAGCAAGTTAGATAGCGTTGGCATTTTATCGTTTGTTATTGATATTTTAATTGTCCTTTTTTTACATTAAAAATGTATACTTAGCAGTAGTTTTTTTTAGCATTTTGCCTGTCCTTGCTTTTAAATGGATAAAAGTTTAATAATGATTTTTATTTTGTAATAGCTGTATGAGCAGCATAGTTACAGTATAAATACATATTTATGAATGAATTGGTCACCTTTGTTGTTAGTCAGCACAAGCCTAAAATATCGCAAGCTGGATTTAAAAGTGGATGACTAAATTAGAGCCAATGAATATGTGTACGCTTTATAATCCAATTAGTTGACTATCAAAATAGTCGTTAGTTGCAGCCCTACTTCTAATCGGTTTTCTTACGTACAGTATTTGTAATATATGCATGCTTCAATTTAACACTGCCGTGTACTGTTTACACTTGAGTAAAAGTGAACTGATCTGCACCAGAGTTTACTAACAATCAGACTTGAAGATCCATCTCTCATCAAACGTTAAAGCTGTTAACACAAAACCGAAGCAGGATTCTTTTTGGAGGGCGCACAATAATTATGGGGCCTGTATGGGGAATGATGATGTCACACTGATTATATAACATAACATTAAAAAATAGCTCTGATAACAAATTAAAAAAAACTTTAATGCGACAAGCTGATCCGTAGTTAGGGTGAGCAAATCAAGTGCTCCTTTTCTTCAATGTGCCTTGTATACCTGTCGTAAACTCCCCCTGAGCTCATTGTAAACAAACATGGCGTCGATCATGTGGGACTTCTTCACAATTTCAGAGGAAGACTTTTCGCATGATATTTCTGTCAAATGTTCAGCAAACAAGGACGGAAAAAACATAGTTTCAACACATCAAACATTATCACCCAACTGAAACAGCAACTCCTGCGATGAGGTGGCGACTTGTCCAGGGTATACCCCGCCTTCCGCCCGATTGTAGCTGAGATAGGCTCCAGCGCCCCCCGCAAACCCGAAGGGAATAAGCAGTAGAAAATGGATGGATGGATGGATGAAACAGCAACTCCTGCACTGCTAAAAAATGTCCCTTACTGGATAAACTGTGAGTTTAAAACCGAGGTATGGTGATTGAGGCGTGCCTTTACACTCCAGTGAATCAAACATGACGTGTGTAAACGCACCCCGACTTTCAGCTTCATCCTCTGCTTTGAAAAAGGAAGCTGCATGGGAAGTCCGACGAAAGTGGCCCACGAAGGCTTTACCGTCTCCTGCAGGGACACTGGTTATTTTTGGACCGATCTCGTTACAAGGAGAACCCCTTTAGACAGGAAATCGCCCAGCGTGCCACCCAGCAGCACTTGCATTCCTGGCACCGAGCCCAGCCGGTTGGTGATTCATCCCTCTCCCAATGCGAGTGGCCATCAGAAAGAGGAAAGTTCAACAGAACAAGCGAGCCATCTTCTTTTAAACTACGGATGACCTCTTGTTCCCTGCTGAAATGTCCACAAGCCAGCCAAGTATGCCCAGTGTGACCTGAATGCATCACCACACCCATGCAGCAAACTTAGGTGTACTTTATTCCCAGTGGAATACAGTGATTCTGTATCATCTTTATTTAAGTTTAGGACATTCAGTCATAATTTTGCCCAACAAGCAAGGGTGGATAACAACTGAACTGATTCAAGTATGACATTTGCTTTTAAACTTTACATTGGCATTTCCTAAATGCTTACCTACTTTACCCTTTCGACCACACTCCAAATACAAAAGCTTAAAGCCCCACTTAAAAACTTTGTCTTGGTTAATTTTGGTGGTGCCAGTGGACCAAAGCGGTAGTGTTTTGCCTGAAGGAAGACCACATTTCCCAGGCTGACTAGCGCATATAGCGCCAAACAGACATGTCTGCTGTAATATTGGCATAGATTACGAATATTACATCTCTAATGGCTATGTTGATGTTAAATAGCAGACACTTTTAAGAAATGATTTTGGATTCGGCTACAAACATGACGCTATTACCAAGAATGTATCTGGGCGGATGCAGGTCCGAAGCAAAGAAAGACTGCTCGGAGATTTTTTCAGAATAAAGTAGTGTGGAACTCAAACTATTAACAGGTGGCTATTTATTGCTACCACGCACATTTTCGATAGCTTAACTTAGCATTATCATTTTGATATGAGCATCGAAAGTCACTTGCTAGTTTAGCAGGAACAGAGCCAAGGCAGCATCGCTTACGTCAGGGAGTGAAATCCGGGGCAATGTTCATCCCTGGTTGTCCTTTTATCCGGGTAACCTCCCTTTTTCTTTTGTCTCCTCTGACAATACTTTTCGTATCTTTGGTTGTTTTGCAACTTCGATCATGATAGCAGTAATTGCACGTAGGCGTTCTTCTTTTAGTTTTCTAAGGCACGCAGGCGTTAGCATGTACTTCCGTCTTTTTAACAAATGAGGAAAGGGGGAGTGACGTATGCCGTAAAGCAAGTCAGCACATATGTAGTTTTTTGTTTGGCAGGGTTCCTGCCACCCTCCTCAAAATTGCTAAATGCCAGTGAAAGTGATACAGACGGCCTCAGGCCATGACAGAGATGTAATTCAACTAGTTGTAAATCGATGTATCATCCCAAAAGTTATGGAAATATTTTATGAAGGTTGAAAAGTTACTTAGTGCTGCTTTATTAAACCAAGTAGAGACAACATTGAATAACGGCTGCTTAAGTTAGAGTTTATTTCGAACATGCATGCATACAACATGATCCATCACAGTTTTCAGTTTCTCTATTCAACATGTTCGAAAAGAAGTAGGAAGAAACAGCTTATTTAATCCTACCACTTTTCCTTTACATAGCTGTTGCTAACACTTTTGTTCACTTCCTGTTCTCAATTTATTCACAATATACTCCATAAGTAATAACATTAAAAAATAAATAAATATTAATTAGTGAATTAAGAAAGTTATTTTTCATATGGTGAGATAAATAAGATTATCAATACATTCAGAATGACTATCATTGTTCTTCTTCTTTGTACTTTGTAAACAATTTAAGTTTGAAGAGTTTTTTGGATTGGATCATATTAGTACATTGTTTGATTTCTTTACTTAATCCACTACATAGTTTAATTCCACATACTGATATGCTAAAGGTGTTAAGTGTTGTACGTGCATACAAATGTTTGAAATTACATTACAATAAAGGCATAATTTCCGCAAACCAAGTCTGTTTGATGCATTTCTTTTCAAAATTAGCCCTTAAACTGTATATTATGCCGTAACATCCACATACAAGCACAGATGTGGCTTTTATATTGTTGGTGAGAAATCTTTATTCAATCAACAGTTGTTCGCAGTGTGTTTTATGAAGTACACAATAAAATGTTGTTGCAGAGGGGTAAGGGAACAATTTGTGTCTTATTTTATTTTGTTTGTTTGCAACAATTGAAGTGAATGTGAGTGGGCAGCACGGCGGAACAGGGGTTAGTGCATGTGCTTCACAATACGAAAGTCCTGAGTAGTCCTGGGTTCAATCCCGGGATCGGGACCTTTCTGTGTGGAGTTTGCATGTTCTCCCCGTCACTGCGTGGGTTCCCTCCGGGTACTCCGGCTTCCTCCCACCGCCAAAAACAAGCACCTGGAGATTTGCAACACTAAATTTGCCCTACTGTGTGAATGTGAGTGTGAATGTTGTCTGTCTATCTGTGCTGGCCCTGTGATGAGGTGGCGACTTGTCCAGGGTGTACACTGCCTTCCGCCCGAATGTAGCTGAGATAGGCTCCAGCACCCCCCGCGACCCCAAAAGGGACAAGCGGTAGGAAATGGATGGATGGATGGATGCAACAATTGCTATCAGGTTAAAAGGTCAAGTCACAAACACAAAAAACTCACAACCTTTTTTTTTTTGCAATTTTTAATCCAATTATATGCGGATTTATTTGACATTTAGTAGCTGCAAAGATCATTTTATTGAACAACAAACCACATTGACTACTTATAATACATTCAAAATGTCGGCAAATGAATGCAAAAGAAAACATAATGATACATGTTTTCTCTTTACTGTTGCAGCAAGTGACAAGATGCTTTGGCAAGATAGACCCAGCAGGTGAGTTTATTTAATTAATGATATTTCCCAGACTGCCCTCCCTGCAAAAAGCTTTTTCATATACAGTAAGGTGGTCTAATGCTTGTACAAACCACAGTTTATCCGCACAGGGGATATAGTCAGAATAAATCAACGAGCTGGTGACATTTTTCCTGCACCATTAACACCAGTACGACACAAGCATATTGTACTCATGTGTTGTCGTGTTTGTTTCATATGAACATTCCTGGGGTTTGCCAAAAGCCACACTATCATTATGTGGGGAGGGGCTTATGAAAGACTGTGGCCACCAGGGCTGAAGTGGAGAGTGTGAGAGGTTTGCGACATACACCCTGATTTATTCTTGATGTGTATTTGTTTGACTGTGAGTGGCATGATTGCTAAAAAATACACTATTGTATCTGACTTGTCACTAGAATAGTCCAAACCAAATGTTCCCAACTCTTGTTTCCGAGCATGTGACATATTGAGCAGATTAAACCTGCCCAGAACAACTGTTGTCATACTGTAGTGTAACCGATGATAGCGACACAGCACGCCACACTTTTAACAACTCTGCCCTGAAATGTGGCGTCAAATGTAGTTTAACAAACTCGAAGAAAAAGAACCATAGCAAAGATTTTAGAAAAAATATGGAAACGACATAAACATGTACTCTGTAAGCTACAGTTAACTACATTCTAAACAAAGTAGCTGCAATCCTTTCTAACTTTTTGAATGGCTACTTTCCAGCGTCCGCTTTCCCCACAGACATTAAGAGTTTACGATTGTCGGCCCTGGCCCATTTTAGAGCCAATTATCGAGATAGGGGAAAATCAGGACCAAAACAGCCAATTGTCTGTATGTTTGTGCTTCGCTGCTGCACTACCTTCTAAATCGGTGGGGATTTGTGGTCGCTAGTTCATACTCAGGGCTGGACTGAGCGTGAGATCACTGTTGCGACAGCATGCATGTAGTTCTACTTCGCTATGCCGGTCCCAAGCCCGGGACCCATATGAATGGGGATAAAGAGGGTTGGTCGCAAGGCTAGAGACCCCGCATAATGTTTCAAACACATTTCATTAAAGCAAATTGTCCACTCATGGTGTTAAAACTTGAAAATTATCTGCCCAGGGTACACTTATTAATGATGAAAAATTACATCTATCTGCAAATATCGTGATTCATTTTGAGTTAACTATGAACAATGTGATTAAATATTTTAATTGTTTGCCAGCTTTAGCTTTGAATAATTTGGCAGTGCTGCATATATTTTCTTTAAAAAAGGCAAAAAAAATTGTGTGTATACATTTTAAAACTAATCTGTTATTAGTAATTAGTATTGACATTTATTTTTTCTCATATAATTTTGCCTTGTTTTCAATCATTGCTGCTTATTGTACAATGATAAACGGGCAATACCCATATCCGCAGCAGGTCTCCAAGGTGAATGGTCTCTGGCACGTTAGAACAAAGGGGTTAAGGGAAGTCGGCAAGTCAGATCTTTAACTTCGGGACAAGGATTGGCTCTAAGGGCTGGGTCAGTGCGAAACGGTGCTGGATGTGCGCTGTGGCTGGAAGGGCTACCTGGCATCTTTTCTGGGATGCTAGTTCATTAATGTCGGGGCTCAGGTGGGCGGGGTTGGGGGGCGGGGTTTGGTGGAGGCGGGGGGTGTATATTGTAGCGTCCCGGAAGAGTTAGTGCTGCAAGGGGTTCTGGGTATTTGTTCTGTTGTGTCTATGTTGTGTTACAGTGCGGATGTTCTCCCGAAATGTCATTTGTCATTCTTGTTTGGTGTGGTTTCACAGTGTGGCGCATATTTGTAACACTGTTAAAGTTGTTTATGCGGCCACCCTCAGTGCGACCTCTATGGCTCTTGATCAAGTATGCATGGCATTCACTTATGTGTGTGTAGAAGCCGCATATATCATGTGACAGGGGCCGGCACGCTGTTTGTATGGAGGAAAAGCAGACGTGACGACAGGTTGTAGAGGACGCTAAAGGCAGTGCCTTTAAGGCACGCCCCCAATATTGTTGTCCGGGTAGAAATCGGGAGAAATTCAGGAGAATTGTTGCCCCGGGAGACTTTCGAGAGGGGCACTGAAAATCGGGAGGGTTGGCAAGTATGAGTATTAGCGGTGAATGCGGTGTTACAGCGGCACCTCCGCTGTATAATACCGGGGGGCCAGCTCTAATGTTAATTTGATATTGCCTCAAGGGCTAAATTAAATTACACGGCGGGCCAAGTTTGGCCCGCGGGCCAGAGTTTGACACCCATGCTCTATACGTATCCATTCATACAACATCACTTAAATTTGTCATGTAAAAGACCCTCAATTTTAAGGTGTGGCGGTTTTTACTGTGTCGGGGAAATCCTGTTATTGATAAGGATACATAACAGTGTAATTTACTTCCATTTCCTTCTGAAAGTATCTTGATCGTCGATGGTAGTAACATTTAGAAGACGGAGACAAAAAGGTAAGGATCGTAACAGTCATCGTTGTGTACAAGTTAGTTAAACACCTATTTTTTAACAATTAGCCTTCAGGGGATCGAATTCTTGCTGACCTGTGTCTTTGGCGGCAAGAATGTGTGCCAGTCGGAGGTTTATTGGTGTTCACATCAGGCTGACCTCAGGGTGTAAAAAGGCTGTTTCTCCATCGTTACTTCACCAGCTCAGGTTACACACAACCTCCACCATCCATCCACCCAGGATGAGGGCGACCGCCGCTGCTTTCTGCCGCTCGGGGCTCACTGAATTTCATTAAATCCCTTCAACACCTCGCAGCATTTGGCTTCCATTATGGGATGCTAACGTGTGGGCGGATGAAAGTACAAATGGGCTCAAGACGCTCATCACTTGTGTGATTCACATGTTGTAAAAGTTATTTTTGGAAGTTTTCATTTTGGGGGGACGATCTTCCTATTGTGACCTAATTTAACGCAAAACTATTGGATGTAGGGATGGGTACCAAATTCAGTAATTTTATATGTACCGACTGAATTACGTCGATATACCGGGAACCGATTCATGTAAAATCAATCGGTACCATATTTCAATACCTTGTGACGTCACATTCAGTTGCAGACTCGGCATCGGCTCTTTCCCTTGGCAGGCAAATGGCAGTATTTGTGAAGTTACAATTGTCCATGCCAACAAATTATACATGCCTGATTGAAACCACTCATAAGAAAGGCTCCGCTTTTCAAAATGTGCAGGCTTAATGCTAATTTACATTAAATATGTCTAATACATTAAATGATTTGCATTACTAATTTCACCATCTCCAAAACAAACTAAGGTGCATGTTGCAATCAAACAGTAGGTGTGTAATAAATACAATACTTACAGTATAAACACTTTGTAGAGCTCAACAAAATACAAGACTGACACACTATACTTAATGGCAAAGACTACTTCTTGACTACAGCAGCACACCAAGGACACATTTCAATGAATGCATACTGGCAAATGAGACTCAGGAGTGTAAAACAATATATAACAATTGGACAGCACAGCTATTATCAGCTTAGTGTTAATGTTAAGAACAATTCAATAGTATTATTAAACAAATTAACATTTGCACCCAAATGAACACAATCAAAAGTACAGAAAATTGAAGCCGACTACCTGTATTGACTACCAGATACCAGGTTTAAATGTAAACGGTACCATCCCTAATTTATAAGTACAACAGGAGCAAGTAGAACACACTTAAGGTTATTATATTGGGTAAAACAAGTATATAGGTGAGACTATATGGGTGTTATTTTTAGTCTCGAGGGCTCTAATCATCTTTAAAAATAACTTATTTTTAAGGCCGTAAACCGATTTTTATGCTCTATGAAAATATCTGATTTATTAATAACAAAAATATAACTTTGAAAATGTGTCAACCGTGGTCAAGCCTGGATCCAATTAGTCACAATAAACGAGGAATGACTGACTGTACACCCCCGTGAGTTGCCTTTAGTGATTTGACAAGTTACAAGCTATGACAGTTTGACACTGGAACAGAATATTTATTTTTGTCATTATGTGTTTAATAAACGGCGACAATTTGTATGTTCATAATTGTCATAAAAAAATGACTGCAGTTATTATTAACATATAAAAGCAAGATGCGCCCGAGGGTTAATGTCACATAAGTGATGATACATTTTTCTTTAATTCTCTAATTAATGTCCCTTATTGATGCTGCTCAGTAAGAATGTCGCCAAAAGAACAAAAACTCCCATGTTAATGCTTTGATGGACTTTAAACTAGATTATGTTTAGCACACACCTGCATCACAGCTGGATGGTACTGGCTTTGAATCATGAGTGTGTGCGGAGTTTGCACGTGTTCCTTTGGCGAGTGTGGGTTTACTCGTCTGGCGTTCTCCCAGAAAGCATGCTGTTAGGCGTATTTCATGGATACTTTAACTTGCCTCTGGGATAGGCTCTAGCTCACTTGTCAGTACAGCAAATAAATGGATGGATGCAGGATTGCGAAACAAAGTGTGGCTGGAAACTGCAATGAACACCACCACCCCTTTCCTACTTCGCTCCCTCCCTTCTCATCATTTCATTTCTCCTCCCAGAACCTTCTTTCATTAAAACTCACTACAGGGTTATGAATGAGTTCGTCTGGCCTTGAAAAGCCCAGTTGGTTCCGATTACAGCACTCTCCAGAGTGCACATGCGTGTCTGCGGGTGTCGGGCAAGTGAGCTTGAGACAACCAGAGAGAGCTCAGTCATCAGACAGTGAGGAGTAACAGGTTCTGGTTGATCCCTGGCAGGTATCTGTGATTACACCCAGAGTTCAGGTGCTGCCAGAGCATATTGGATGTTTGGTGGGGGGTTAGCTATAGGTGAACACTCATGTTGAAACCTTATAAGTTGTCTATATCATCCTCATCTTGTTCCTTGTTCTCCCTTCCTCCTTACACTCCATTCTCCTCTTCTTCCTATCAGTCTGTTTTTTACTGCCTTCCTGTTCTTTTTCTTTCACCTGTCTGCCTGTTGCTATTTATACCAATAAATAAGAAAAACGGGTGTCATGTCTTTCCTGGACGCCAGCCAAACATGAGGATGGGATGTTGAGGCGGGCTGCAAGCCAAACATTTTTTTTCATGAACGAATATAAATCTGGGGAGGGGAAGACGTACGGCCTTAAGTCATGTAGCCCCTTTTCTCTCACGCTGAGCTTTTGTATTAGAGGTATGGCTGCTGGATACTAATCTCATGCAAAATATGCTACCCCATAAAGAGGATGCCATTAATTAAGAGAATTGCAGCAGTAATGCACGCTTGCCCAAAGTGACAACATAAAACTAGAAAAAGATATAAAAAAACCCTAACAAAACAAACACTAAGTCATTTGTCTATAGGTTGTATGCACCTGACGTCACATCCGGCTTATTAAATATGCGGGGCTCGAAGTGGTGGTCAAGTGAGCACCTGTTAAGGCTTTCTGGACGGCATTTTGCCTTTTGTCAAAGAAAAATGCGCTATGCTTGCGTTGGAACAGTTCAAATCACAGTAAGGATAACAGTTTCTTCAGAGTTCCTCGAGAGGTAAACAAGAAGAGTAAAAGAGTGCAAGATTTTACAAAACCACGACAAGAAACGCAGAAGTTTGCAGTAATCACAACGTTAAAGGTTTGTTTGATGTACTGTTAACGCTAAGTATTTCCCATTTAAGTATTATCTTGATATTATTTATATTTTATCTTGTTTCGGAGTTCTTAAAATGCATTTTTTCTACAAATGTTTCCTTAAACTACCAATTTGGTGAGTCTAAGTAAAAGAAAGGAAATGTAAGCAAAACTTAAAGGAGTTAAGCTTTTACCAAAGGCAGTAATCATAAATAAAGTTGTCAGTAGATACACAACCTTGAGATCTATAGTTATATTTTGATGAAGATGGGGAAAACCATGCATACTGGTAACGACGCGTGCAACAACAACAACAAGGCAACATGGCCGAAACCATGCAGTTACATTGAGCTGTGATCACGTCTCCGTCTTCTCTCACAACTAGCCAGGTCTTCAGAGGTGTCTTCAATTATCTTTATGATAAAAAGAAAATGAAAAACGGTGAATTAAGACACTGTTGTTTATAAGGACGCAATACGCAAAGTTAAATCATGAAATGCAACCTTACCCTAGAAAAAACAATGCACAATTTATCCAGGAGTCTTGATACCAATTTAGGTGACCTAGCCACACATAAAGAAATTGTAGACCTCCATGCTTTTCTAAGTGTTCATCTGTTTTTCCGTGTAGAATGACGTCTGTATCACCAGATAGTTCGACACGTCTGAAAACGCGACTGACTGATAATCTTTGAGAACACTCGACAAATGGGGATCGACTCCATTGCATAGTTAGATTTTTTTGCTGGGATCAGCTTTTTGCAGGAAGATCTAGGCCACTTATGTACTCAGTTCACACACAGTAGCAATGTTGGTTTAGTTGATTGCCACTTGGTTTACAGTAAGTAAATGTGTGAGAAAAAGTAATGTGACTAAAGACAGGCAATTGTACGTTGCAATGCAGGGATTGTTTATTTGTTTAAAGTGTCACTGAAAGGTTTGGTAATATGTGAATGTTAACTAAATTGTGGGGTAAATATGCCTCAAGAATCTCATCACCTTCCTAATAATTTTATCACCCAATTAGACTGTCTTATTTTGCAAAATGTTTTATAAAGAATGCAACATATCACATTAGACTTCTGCAAATTGTGTGATGCCTCAATGGTACTGTTACGAAGTTACGTCTCCAGGGATGAAACAGGAGTTCAATTTGACTTTGCAATAACTGTGTTTTAGTTTTTATTTAGCTGTTTTTGACACTTATTCCAAACGAAAAAGCTTTAACAACAACAAAAAACGTAAGAAATGGAGGTAAAATGAAGCAGAGTCCAAAATGCGAATGCAAGGCAAGTTGATTTACAGAGCACAATTCGTACACAAGGCAAGTATAAAGTGCTTTACAAAAAAATACAAGAAGGCAAAAATAAACATGTATTAATCATAAAGTAATCATAATTCAAGTTAAATTATAAAATATCATCATCATAAAATCAATCATTTGAAATAAAATCAAAGAGTATGGATACTTTCAGCTGTCATATGCTAAATTAAATAAAAGTGTTTTCAGACTGGATTTGAACATTGCCAACATTGAGGCCTGTCTCACATCTTCTGGGAGATGATTCCAGAGAATAAAACTGAAACAAAACCTCACCATATTTAGTTCTGACTCTCTGCACCAGCAGGAGACCACTCCCTGATGTCCTCAGAGGCCGAGATGGTTCATATGGTTCTAACATGTCAGAGATGTACTTTGGCATAAGACCATGAAAATACTTGTACAGACCTGTTTTAAAGTCTATTCTCTGAGCAACAGGAAGCCAGTGCAGTGACCTAAGCGCTGGCCTAAAATTATATTTCCTGGTTCTAGTCAGGGCTCGAGCAGCAGCATTCTGGATGTACTGCAGCTGCTTTACAGCTCGTTTAGCGAGCCCAGTGAGAAGGCCATTACTGTACTCTAATTAGTCATTCAAAAATGTAATTTAGATGTTAGTCCTCTGATTTTGGCAATGTTTTTCAGGTGGTAAAAAGTTGCTGATGTTATTGATAACTGTTTCTAACCTGATTATTAGGTTTCAGGGAGAGGACCAATAATAGTTTCTCTTTGTGAACCAATGATAATGTTGGATGATGCCATGCTGAGCCATTAGCCATGAGTGTTAGCTGCCTGGTTTGCTGTTTTTTGCAATTTTTTGTCATTCATCAAATCAAGTGTTTTATTGAACTTATTTCTGTACTTGTATGACAGTTACAATTTTGCTTAGAATAGAATAGAAACAGTTTGTTCTCCATAAGAGATCATTTAAATTGAATTATTTTGTTCCAGGGTCAGACTGTATTGGCCCTTAGAGGCCCTGCTGTATTTTGTTGTTATTTGTATGTCAGATGGTTTAAATTGTGTGTCCCTTACACCCCCCCCCCCCCCCCACCACCACCACCCCCACCCCGCCATTACTTCGGCTCACGCCTCCCACCCTGTATTCCCAGGCCCCAGTAAATCGCCTCACTTACGTTGAGGTTTACATTCTCATGCCCTCCCAGCCGCCAGACGGCCACCGACACCCCCCTATGCACAAACAATTTCTCCCCTCCACCCCACTGCCTTCCCTTCTCTCTTTCTCCCATCAGTAACACCCTCATTCACGAGAGCTACGTATAGCACCCCCTGGATCGCCCCCACCCGCCCCATGACCATGCAACACATGTGCTTCCAATTACTTTAAGCGGACCACCTTCTCCCTCTTGTATTCACACACCCCCACTTTAGTTCACATACATGTGTGTACAAAACGACTATTACAGTATCCAGTGCGTGCTTGACTGCCCCGTCATTAATTTGCAGAGGCTGCATGGTAATGGTAAAGAACAGCACATGTTAACATTATCACAGTTCACCATGTCCAAAAAGGAGTAGAATGAAGCAGATCTCATTTAATCTGTTCTCCATGTCTCAGCAGTTGCTGATAACGTGTTTACTTCCCATGTTTAAATGTTACCAGTACTTAGAGAAACAACAAATGTATAACAATAGATAGACAGCTTAGGCCAGAGGTGTCTAAAGTGTGATTCGGGGGTCTTTGAGATGCCCATCTTTTTCTTATTGGCCTGTGGTAGGGTTGGACGGTATACCGGTAATAATAAAGATACTAATTGTTTGAAATCGGTACTATACTGCCTTTGAAAAGTACCAGTACCGTTCTTTAATCTGCGGCGGTGACTACACAGCCGAGGCGCATGATGTTGAGTGTGTCAAAACGCACACATAAAGTGCATAGAAGCAATAACATCTCGGAGAGAAAGAATGGCAAAAAAAAACCGACAATTCTACTGGTAATACAAAGGGTGCGTGAAGCGAAACATGGAGGTATTTGGGCTTCAAAACCAATGGTAAAGGTGACGCTTCAAGTGTTGCTTTAAAACACGCCTAGCCAAACAAGGTGATTAGTATTACTACCTTTGCTTCAAACTTAGGTAAACATTTAAATAATGAACATTCAGATCTGCACAAGGAGTTATAAATAGTGACAGGTAATAATGTACTTGTTACACCTGTCCTGCTGTTTGGCTCCGGTGCAGACTGTCGTTAAGGAGCGCAGAATAGACGTTCCCCTCAGGTTCAATGTTTTCATCGGGGGTAACCCTACACTTTACAATGGGTCTGCGAAGCTCTGCTTTCCGGTCAGAATTCAAGGCTGCCGATTTGGGACAATTGCTTTATTATTAGTGTCTGCAGGACACAACTGGACCCGTTAATCTTTTGACTGCGCAGTGCATGTGCTACCTCTCCCTCTCTGTACTCGCCCACTCACTCACTGACGTCACTCAGACAACACGTTTTTCATTCTCGCAAACACACATACGCTACTCTCTTAAGTAAACCAGCTCCCCTGTTGTGCACATGTAGATACATAACATGTAGATATGTAGACGCACAGGTGCTTGGGTTGATGCCAAATATTTGCGAAGTTAAGACCGCCCATCTAATGTCACCTAGTGCAAGTGAAATGATTGAATTTGGTAAGAAATTGCTACAATTTGGGTTTTATCTTCAACAAATGTGTGTTTTACCTGCTTAAAGCACAGACCAGAATTGACAACCATAAATCATAAATAATTTAATATTATGTTAACGAGTTTTTATTATATTCTAATCTAATTCTTGATTATGGAAAACTGTAAATTGTTCTTTGAGTGCAACAAGAAAAACACAATGTGCCCTTTAAATTATATTTTGACCTTCTAAAATTGTTCTTCGAGTACAATAGGAAACATATGGTTATTGTATTGTAAGATTTTCTGTTAAAATAAAGCCAAAATGTATATTTTTTCGTAGTTCCCTGTATTTGGAAAAGTGTCAAAGTATCGATTTACATTTTGGTACCGGTACAACACTGGCCTGTGGCATGTTTCTAAATCATGTTTAAAAGTTTAAATTTTACAAGAAAAACTTGAAATGTTTAAAGTTACAATATACTACTGTATATTATTAAAGGTTACAATATATTACACTAAAAATAACAAAAATAAATAAATAAAAGAAGAAAAAAGATAATCTTTAAAAAAAAAAAAAAAAATTGTAAATAAATTAGGGCTGTCAAACGATTAAAATATTGAATTGCAATAATCACATTGCTTATCGTTAACTCAAAATGAATTACGATTAATTGCAGGTATATAATTTTTCATTATTAATAAGTGTAGTCTAGACAGATAATTTTCAAGTTTTAACACCATGAACGGACAATTAACTTGCTTTAAATAAATGTGTTTTAAACATTATACTTTTTTAAACAGCTCAACACAAAAAGAACAAACATGATTTATTGACAATAAAAACATGCCTACTGTGTGTTGGTGTCTTGCCAGATTTTGTATTTTGTATAAATACAGAATTTCCATTCCTGCTTGAGGAGCACTTGCATTGAGAGGAGGAGCTACACTTCCAAGTTTAGATAAGTTTCACACATAAATAACAAAAAAAGTTGATTGTTATGATCATGCTGTCATTGTCAAAGATGTTTTTGTAATGTTCATCCATCCATTTTCTACCACTTGTCTCTTTTGGAGTCACGCAGGGCTGGAGCCTATCCCAGCTTACATGTTGTACAAGTTAATGGTCTTCATTTTGCTGCATGGCAATGTTTTAATCGTCTCCATTAATTGACTTAATTTAATATTCAGCCTGCTAATAATTTTGTAATTGAGGACTCAACCAGAACATGTTATAAAATAATTTACACAATATTTCAGCATGCCAGAATTTTTTTTTTCAAAAGTAACAAACTGCAAATGAAAGTGAAACAAAAAACATTGTTGCTCAGCTTTTTTTTTATTTTGACAGTGACGACTGGTAGAAAATGGATGGATGTATGGTTTAATATTAAACATGGCTTTTTAAGACATATATATATATATATATATTTTTTTTTTTAATACACTTAACACATAAAAAAACTCCATTAATGCACCTTATTGAGTGCACAACCTGTGCAAAGTTTATATATATATATATGTGTGTATAAATATTTGTATATTAGGGCTGTTAAAGTTAATGCGATAACGCATCAACTATAAGTTCCTTTAACTGCGATCATTTCTTTAACGCGCGATTAACATTTTTGACCCTCGGCCCGGTCTGTAGTTTGGGGAAATGTGTAATGGCGTCCAGTTACTGTTGAGCCACAGGTTCGAAAATAGCTGCACAAAGAAAGGGGGACCTTATGGAAATCTCAGATCCAAAAGCGTTGCAAGTTTTTCTCCGGAGAAGACAAGACAATTTTACCTTCATACGGTGTGGGACGACATCATTGGAGCAAACGCTGAGCGCGCATTGCTGCATAGAGTGAAGAGAAGCTTCATTTCTGTGTTTGGATAACAGTTGAGTGCATTAATAACATAAAATGTAGATTGTTACTCGAACTGCTTTCGCAAGATGGGATATACGCTCAGCAGAAACAACAACGGTAGAGAGGAAGTCTAAAGTCACTTTTATTGGAGATTTTCGTCAAAACATGTCAAGTCTTTTCTCATACCAATCACACACGTACGGTTGGCAGCTTCACAATAATAGCTCTACGCTTCACAGGCAGTCTAACCAACAAAACAACGAGAAATCGTCTGACAATACGACAGTGACGTGCGGTGAGGTTGATGGCTGGTGAGGCACTGACTTCATCACAGTCAGATTTACAAACATATGAACCCTAAAGAGTATCTTATTCACCATTTGATTGGCAGCAGTTAACGAGTTATGTTTAAAAGCTCATACCAGCATTCTTCCCTGCTTGGCACTCAGCATCAAGGGTTGGAATTGGGGGTTAAATCACCAAAAATGATTCCCGGGCGCGGCGCCGCTGCTGCCCACTGCTCCCCTCACCTCCCAGGGGGTGATCAAGGGGATGGGTCAAATACAGAGGACACATTTCACCACACCTAGTGTGTGTGACAATCATTGGTACTTTAACTTAACTTTAACTTTACACATACAAACTGTAGCACACAAAAAAGCACATTTAATAAAAAAAAACGTTATTATGGTCTTACCTTTACTTATAAATGAAGTCCATGCGCCGCTCCTTCTGAACAAAAGCATCCATAACTTGTTTATAGAAGTCTTACTTTTCTTTCTTCAGTTTTAAAAGTCTCTCTGTCTCGATGGAGATCTTCCTTTAATTATTACCTCCTGCTTCAATTGAAAGTCCAGTTTAGAAAACTGTTCTGCCCACACTATATGTGTTGAGGTTATACAGCTTGGCAGACAGCTAACAACCAATCCAGGACGTTCTAATAAAGTTCCAAAGCAGATTAATCCATTTAGGCTCTTTATTGTTGTTGATCTTGCTTTGTCTTGCACTGGACTTTTTATTTTTATTTTGTAAAACTGAAATACACACAATGACAATGTATAAGCTATATGATTCAATCAACACACTGAAATGCAATACACAATATGTAAACATCAGCTCCACACAAATACACAGCACCACCATCAAACAAACACTGCTGAGTGTTGAAACTATTTCTATGGTAGAAATACACGACCGGCAGCCATTTCAAGCCCTCAAACATCCATTAAATTAGTGCACAAAAATCGTTTTTCAATACACATCTTACTATCAAATTTAGCCACTTTCCACCTTCATATTGAACCACATAAACAAGTTAAACAGTTTACTTACAGACTTATCATTTCCAAGGCTTGTAAGAGGTAACACAACTTCTCTACTTATTGTCTCATGAACTGAACTAACATCGTAAACCGGAAGTTCCCAAACTGATGACGCGCAGCATTTTCCCATCGCCACAAGGTGTCAGTAATAGTCCACAATCAAACGAGCATAACAAAATCTGTTTTATTTTAGATATGTAATCCTACATGTTAAAAGTCCAGGCGAGAGAAAAAATAAACAATCGCTAACTGTTGCTGCTTGTTGTCACTTATTCTGCAGTCGAGTAGTCGCGAAAATGATCCGGGATCTCTAGCGCCCTCTACCACCATGAGGCGGGATTACTGCGAGCCTCAGCCAGTGCGTCTTCGCAGACGTTTTATGATTGCTCAGCACAAGAAATATGTTCCACACATACAGTTGTTGACAAAATACACTGTACATTATATACCTCAACTAACTAAACTATGGAAATGTATAATATAATTCATATAGCAATATGGTCTCACTGCACAGCAGGCCGGCAGTTAGCCGAGTCATTGCGCAATCCATGGTGAGGCTCAACTGGCTGCTGAACACCGCAAGTCTCTTCTCAGTATTTGAACGGCAAATGTGAAAATTCAGTGATTTTGAATAAAAATAATCTAAAACTGGTGAAGTTAAATGGAAAATAACTTTATAGTATAATCACTGGATACATATAACAATTTAATTAATTATTTTTCTTTTTACATTTTTTTTCTTTCCATGATGGCACGTGAGGCCCCGCCTCACCTGCCTCTCCTGACTGCACGTCACTGCAATACGATCATGCTATTCTGTTATTCTGTGATATTTCTACCTTAATAAATGTTTTCTTGCAGATTGAAATTAAGTGTATTATAAAGGCAGCGGCAATATGAAGGAAGATTGTCTTTGAACAATCTCGCTACTTCTTCGCTATCACTGAGACTAGATTTAATAGTGCAGGCATGCTTGCCACAGCCCTCTGCAGCCCACATTGGGTAGTTACAGTTAACTACACAATATTACCATCATTATGGCAAATTCTTTTATAACCTGTTCTGATTGATAGTCCACAATTGCAGAATGTTTATCAGGCTGAATAGTACATTTTATTAAGTAGGTAGAGAAGGTTAAAAACGTTGTCATGCAGAGATAAGAATGCCATTAACTTGCACTGCTGTGCAGAAGTTTGCAAATAATAAGTCTAAGTCTAATTACATAAACACATTACATCCACTCATCTCCCTGCAGAAAAAAGCAATAAGGGTCATTCATAAGGCAGGATATATTGATCACACAAATACATTTTTCTTACATTCAAAGCTATTGAAATTTAAAGATCCTGTGCTGTGTGTAGTTACAAGTTACATATAAGGGCAATCAATCAATCAAAGTTTACTTATACAGCCCTTAATTGCAAATGTCTCAAAGGGCTGCAAAAGCCACAACGGCAAGAAAAAACTAAACCAAATGGGAACAACGAGAAACCTTGGAAGGGACCTCAGATGTGGGGATCCCCCCACTGGGTGACCGCTGCAATGGATGCCGAGTGGATACAGTTAATAATGTGAGAGTCTAGCCAATAGCGGGGCCAGCAGGGGATATTCTTGCATGTAGACACGACGGGGCGCAGAGACGTCACCGACTGACACATAATAAGTGGTCACCCCCGGGTCCCGACTTAATGTGCAAGTCCAGTCCATTGGGAGACCAGCAGGGGATCTTCTTGAAGCAAAAAATAATTCACTGCCTGGGAATGTGCAAAGGTTTTTCACTGAAAGGGCCTGTAGGTATTTTTTGTTCTCTTTAAAACATCCTTTTCGTGTTGAGCTGTTTCAAAAAAGCATTATGTTTGAAAACATTTCATTAAAGCAAATTAATTGTCCAGTCATGGTATTAAAAACTACATATGCAGCATATCAGCGTTCCTGTTCTGTAACCCTGTACACTGTTTGTTTTGTCCAATCTTGAACGGGTTCGTGCTGAAAACAAAGTTTCGTTGTACTTGTGCAATGACAATAAAGACCTATCCTATCCTATCCTATCCTATATTGAATCAAGTTTTACATTTGTCCACTAGAGGTCTCAAGTGAATACCTCCATAAGTTTACTGCAGTTCTGCCTAATGGTTTCTATCTCTTCTTTTGCACGGAATTGAATCCTGTATTGTTGAATCCTGTATTGACCTAGTTTTAAATAGTACTGTATGCACTTTAATGGGTAGCTTTCTTAGAGCGCCTATTGTCCAATACTGCAACGTGCAACTAAATCAGAATAAGCAGCACACTCTTGCTCACATTATTTGTGTGTTAAAAATTGTGTCACGGCAAAGCATTGTCAAATTGGTTGTCTTCTTCTAGGTCACCGGCTTGTCATATTGTAGCGTTGCCAGGGAAACGTTCTAAATTGGCACCATTCTTGTAGACCTTTTGGTCTTAGCAACAGGTGCCTGTTATTTTTTCTATACCGTTGCTGAACGATGCTGTGTTGAAGTTGCTAATGTGTGTGCAGAAGTGTGTCACGCTACTTTTGCTCATATTTTGACAGCTAGAAATATGCATAGGCAAGGCTGAGACTGTGGTTAACTGGGCTGCATACACGCACACCCTGGGGATTCATATAATTTGTTTACCAAGCTGACTCAAAGTGTGATTTTAAAAAATTGACCTATTTCGCATAAGCAAATCAGGTATGGAAAAAAAACAAAAGGTTAACCAGTGTAAGATTCAAAGTCAACTGTCGCTTAGCTCGTCTAAGCTTCCACGTGCACATCCAACTCTGACACAATTATTGTTTTCAATGCTTAACGTATCTGAAAATCTAGTAAATGGTAAAAGTAAGGATGGGTGATATGGCAAAGGAAAATAAAAAATATCAGAATTAATATTTTCATATCATCTGATCTTGGTTAACATCGCAATTTATTTGTATTGTTTTTAACCTGTTCGCTTTAAAGCAAACACACTAAAAATGTAATCAACAAGCTATTAGTTTAACATTTGATTAACATTATATTATATATTATTAAAGGTTATAATATATTACACTAAAAATGGCAAAAATAAATGACTAAATAAAAGAAGAAAAAAAAAGTTTTTTCAAAAAATATTTAAGTAAATAAATTAGGGCTGTCAAACGATGCATACATTTAATCGCGATAATCGCATTGCTGATAACTCAAAATTGTTCACGATTAATTTCAGATATATATAATTTTTTATCATTCATAAGTGTACCCGAGATATATAATTTTCAAGTTTCAACACCATGAACGGACAATTATATTGCTTTAAAAAAATGTTTTAAACATTATGCTTTTTAAACAGCTCAACACAAAAAGGACAAACATGATTTAATGACAATAATAAATAAAGAAAATGCCTACTGTGTGTTGGTGTCTTGACAGATTTTGTATTAAGTAGAAATACAGAATTCCTATTCCTGCTTTAGGAGCACTTGCATTGAGAGGTGGAGATACACTTCCATGTTTAGATAACCGTTTCATGCATAAATAACACAACATGTTGATTGTTATGATTTTGTAATATCATCCATGCATTTTCTACCGCTTGTCCCTTTTGGAGTCACGGGGGGTTGGAGTCTATCCCAGCTGTAATCTGTAATATTTCTACTTGAATAAATGCTTCTGATATTCTGTACATGTTGTACAAGTTAATGGTCTGCATATTGCTGCATGGCATTGTTTTAACCTTCTCTATTTATCAAGCTGACTGAAGGTGTGATTAAAAAAAAAAGGACTTATTTCACATAAGCAAATCAGGTATGGAAAAAAAAAAAAAAGGGTAACAATTGTAAGATTAAAAGTCAACCGTCGCTTAGCTCGACCTTTCAAGTGTTCCATTTGGCAGCTTGTCTAAGCTTCCACGTGCACATCCAACTCTGACACAATTATTGTTTATAATGCTTAACTTATATGAAAATCTGGTAGATGGTAAAAGTAGGGATGGGCGATATGGCAAAAAAAATAAATCTATATCACAATTAATATATTCATATCATCCGATCTTGGTTAAACAGTGTTCCGTCGGGGATAATGACAACATTTTAAAATATAAACATTACCATTTTCAAAGACGGTATAGCTTGTGTCACTTAACATGCTAACGTACAGGGTACAATAAGCCATGCTAAAGGCAAACCACTAAGATAGAGTTTATGAATGTAAACCTAGGTGAGCGAATAGAGACTAATATTGACAGTGGCAATACCACTTGTGTCAATATTAATAATGGTTAAATAGCCTTTACTATTAACAACATTTTTGGTTGTAATTGCTATTGTTTACAAACTCAGGAAATAAGTCCCTGGTCACAGGAGGACTTGTAGGGATAAAACAAAGGTTTGAAATCTGATCCAAAATTAGGAAAACATTTAATTGATATTGCTACACCACCATTCTGTGTTTTTGTTGGATAATAATTGTGATCGAAAATTGATTTTGAATGATCTTGACAATTTTAAGCAATACATGAGTGTGTGAATATGAGTGTGAATGGTTGCCTGTCTGTCTGTGTCTGCGATGAGGTGGCGACTTGTGTACCATCCCTTCCGTCCGAGTGCAGCTGGGAAAAATTCCAGCCCCCCGCGACCCCGAGAGGGACAATTGGTAGGAAAAGAATGGATGGATAGATGGAAGTTAAAACATCGGTCCCCTTGTCGCGGCTAAACTGCTATTGCTACTTGTGCTAGCAGCAGTAGCAAGCTGTACAGACTTTGACAGAAATGGTTTTGTTTTGTACATTCTTTGTACATCGGCTTGATTTTCTCTACATCACTTTGGCAACCCAAAGCACCGCCACACAACCGATGTTGAGTTAGCTTTTTTTGCAACAATAGCTTCATCTTCGAAGGAGAACTTCCCTGTTTTCAGCTGCGTGTTTAGCTCCAAGTTCACATAATCTGTTTACTTCTGCGGCAACTTACAACCGGAAGTGGTGCAGAAGTCGACTCTGATTGGCTCTTTTCACGGATATTTTTGCCATGTTTAATCAAGTTCAAATACTAAAAGCTAAATACCGTGATGGACTTGAAATTTATCACGGTCATCAACCTCAATCATTTAATTGCTCAGCCCTAGGTAAAAGACAAAATAGATAACCCTTGACGGAAACTACAAGAAGAGGAACATGACAAAAACACTTTTCGAAGAATATATACAGAACAAAGTATGACAGCTTTCAAAAATGATCTGAGAAAACAGAGTTGGGACAATGTCTACAGTGAAAATGATGTAGATCATGCATATTTTTTTTTTGTTATTACCTTTGAGATGCTTTATGACAAACACTGTCCATTGAAACAACTTAGTAAGAAGCAAAAGAACAATAATCAACCATGGATGACAAAAGGACTGAAAAACGCTTGCAAAAAAAAAAAAAAAAGTACAACACAAAGATCTACAGAAGCAGAAAACAAGTACAAAACGTATAAGAACAAGCTAACTGGCGGACTACGAACATGTAGAAAATAATATTAGTCAATTATTGGACCAGAAGAAAAACAATATGAGAGCAACATGGGGCATCCTAAATAGCATTATTAAAAATGGTGCTAAAAAGGACTATCCTAAATACTTCTCAGATGGAAATGTAAAACATTACAATATGAACGAAGCTTCAATAAGTACTTTGTGAACATTGGACCAAATCTGGAGGAAAAGATTCCAGGTCCCGAGTCAGTTGAGGACTTGAATAACACCATAGATAGAAACCCCAACTCTATGTTCCTAGAAGGAGTGGCAAAAGAGGAAATAATCAATTTTGGGAAAAAAGGTAAATCCAAGATCTCAACTGATTGCAACGGAATTGATATGGAAACGATAAAAAACGTTATTAAAGAGATTTCAGAACCTTTAACATATATTAGCAACCTATCATTTCAAACAGGCAAATTCACAGATAATATGTAAATAGCAAAAGTCGTACCAATTTATGACTGGTGACATGTTTACAAACTACAGAACTGTTTCTCTACTTCCCCAATTTTCTAAAATTATTTAAAAACTGTTTAACAGATTAGACCAATTCATAAATAAAAATGAAACACTCACAGACAACTAATACGGATACAGAGCCAACATTTCAACATAAATGGCATTAATCGAAATAACGAAAGAGATTACCAATGCAATAGATTGCAAAACATTTTCTGCTGCAGTGTTTATGGATTTAACAAAAGCATTTGACACAATTAATCATAGCATTTTAATAAACAAATTAGAAAGATATGGAATCAGAGGGTTGGTCTTGAACTGCATTAGAAGCTACTTAACCAACAGGAAGCAATACGTGAACACACTTCTTCAGAGCTGAAAATATTTTGTGGCGTATCTCAGGGATAAATACTTGGACCAAAATTGTTCAATCTTTATATAAATTACATTTGCAAAGTTACAAAGGACTTAAAGTTAGTATTATTTGCAGATGATACAACTGTGTTTTGTTCAGGAGAGAACACACAGAAGCTAATACAAATAATAACAGAAGAAATGAACAAATTAAAAAGACGGTTTGACAAGAGCAGACTATCTTTGAATCTCAGTAAAACTAAAATAATGTTATTTGGTAACAGTAGACGGGAAAGTCAAACACAAATACAAATAGATAGAGTAGATATTGAAAGGGTAAAAGAAAACACATTTTTGGGTGTAATAATAGATGATAAAATGAACTGGAAACCTCATGTATAAAATATACATCATAAAGTAGCAATAAACACGTCAATAATGAATAAAGCAAAACATGTTCTGGACCAAAAATCACTTCATATTATTTACTGCTCGCTAGTGTTACCATATCTGAGTTACTGTGTAGAAATATGGGGAAACTACAAATGTGCGCTTCATTCACTAACGGTGTTACAAAAAAGATCAATTAGAATAATACATTATGTTGGATATAGAGAACATACAAACCCTTTATTTATTGAATCAAAAATATTGAAATTCAACGAGTTGGTGCATTTGTAAACAGCTAAAAATGATGTGCAGAGCAAACTATAACCTGCTACCCAATAATGTACAACAATTCTTCTCAACAAAAGAGGAGAAATATAACCTTATAGGAAAATCTAATTTAAAACATTTGTATGCTCGTACAACAATTAAAACCCTTAGCATATCTGTGTGTGGAATTAAATTATGAAATGGATTAACCAAAGAAATCAAACAAAGCAACAATTTGATTCAGTTTAAGAGACTGTTCAAACTACAAGGGTTCACAAAGTAAATAGAACAATAATTATGATGAACATCTTGAACCTTTTTTTTTTCTCGAGATAAAGATTATTTATTCATTTAATATTTGTCTACTTACTATGGTATATTATTTATTTACTATTCATTTATTCACTGTTCTGTTACAGAGAAAAAGAAATGGGATACAATTGCTATGGTATGAAAAGGGGTAGGATTAAATAAGCTCAGCTTCTTTCTACTCCTTTTCGGATGTGCTGTAATGAAACAACTGGAAATATGTGATGCATTATATTGTATCGTATGCATGTTCGAAATAAACCAGAACTGAACTGAACTGAACATTGGCTGTCATGATTTCTAGTGTCAATATGTAAATAGAGTGTCTTTTAAGTGTGAGCTTGTCAGAGTAATTTTTTGTTTGTGCAAGCAAACTCTTTTACTTCTGAACCAATGTGTACAAAAGGGTTAACATCTTAAAACATGCACCTCCACCGTGTTGTCTGTCTTATAATTTGTCTGACGAATAAACCAAATGGTGTTACCATCTCAAGTCAAACATACTTGAAATTTCTCACAATGTAAAAAACACTCAGTGTCACTCAGTCTTTAGCCAAATCACAGTGACATTTAGTGCCTGAGAAGCACATGTATGTTCAATTTGAGCAAAATTGGTTTAAAAACATGTTTTTGCAGGGGCACGAGCAGGACTAACGGCCATAAGTTATTGACCATTTGTTTAATGGTGATGTTGACGATATCTGTGTTGTTACTTTTATGCTACAATGTCTTCTTAGGCATTTTGAACGCAGCCTATAAGGGGGCCTGTTAAGTGTTGATTGGTTGGCATCTGCATTATCTTTTTCGTCATTGTGTACAAAGTTGTTAAGCTGTGAGGCCCAACCCACTTTCATTGGCGCGTCATCACAAGCACAAGCAGGCGCTTCCTGGAGGAAATCCTCAGCCTGGCCAGACATAACATAGTGTCACAGTTATCTCAATGCACCATCTGCTCGTATTGTCGTGGGCAGGTTGTTGCCTCAGAAAGAAAAATAATGTGGCGTAAATTGCTGTAATCGTTCTCAATTGGCTATTTGGCTTAGAAGCAAATTAACAATTTAGCTTATAAATGTAAGCACAGATCTCTGATTGAAGTTGGTAAAGCCACAATTGATTTGGTGGGGGAGGATATATTAATTACCAAAACTGCCTAATCCAACTCCACAAGAGTTTTTCCTTTAATCACACCTGCGTCTTTGCAAAATTGAAGAACTGAGTAGAGGTTGCCCAGCAGTCACCTGGAGGGGGGAACAACTGATGACTGTTATCCTGAGAGACGTGTCCTCAAATAGAAGATGGCAAGCCTAATTTGGACAAACAAGAGCGCCTGGTCTTTAGGCCTGCGACAGATCAGGCATCAGTTTGAACTGATTTTGACAAGTCTGAACACGCCGCATACAACGGTTTGAGAGATAATGGAGATTTCAGCCAGACGAACCTCTGTCAAAAAGATAAATTGTCAGGTCGGGACGCAGGTCTTGGATGAACGTTGAATATTTAGTCTGAAAGCAGGCATTATGTGTGTTTATGGTTAGGAATTCAATTGAAATACCAGTTCTCTTTGGCAATCCATCATTTTTGAGACGGGATGACCCCCTGATTCCTTCTTATAATGACAGGCTATTATTAGCAACATGGCACTTTTGAATGAGTATGGCATTTTACGACATGCTTATTACGAAAACACACCTTTGCTATCTATAAAAGATGAATTACCCCTCAGAGTGTAACAGTCAGGAATGGGATCCGTCCGCTTTTTCCTAAAATTATGTTTGATTTAAATTAATTTCAGAGGATATAGGTCTGGGATGATTATCAAAGATACCAGTAGTTTAAAATAAACATATTCTTTTTTGCAGACCTCGCTTAAATGTGTGGGTGTTTGTCGTCCACGTCCCCCGCCTCACAACAGGCAGCATACAAGTTTGTTCCATAGCGATAATAAAATTAATGGAGTGAACCTTTTTGTCATCCAACATCTTTGTCTCTTATTGGAGGTGGGGTTGCTATCATACACTCACATTGTGTGGTAACCTCATAATTTAGTGTGTTAATTTGTACTGCTCAAGGCAAGTCAAAGTTCTGTTTCTTGTCATATTTTTTCTGGTGTAGCGTCAGTCAGGTCAGTAATGGTGATGTTCTCATATTGGATAATCTCTTTTATAAGTATTATTAAACTAAACAGGGCATTAGCGTTTTACTTTTGTCGATCGAGAACTTTTTATAAAAATCCATTACCTACAGCATACATGTTAACTGTTGCTAATATTTTCTCATTGAGTGAAATTGTACTTCTAAAATGTTAACTAAGTATTTCTTCTGTGTGCTGATAATTTTTAATTCAAAGTTTTATCAACTAAAATTACCATTTAAAGGGTTTCACCCAGTTTGCCAATATACTTGTGATGTTTGGTGGATGGCTATGGGTGGGGTCAATAAGACATTGTATATTTTGCATACTCTGTGATGATGCAAATATTTTCTTTGAAACGGCTAAAAAAAAGTTTGTGCATACATTTAAACTCTGTTATTATTAACATATTTTCTTATCTTATCTTTATTTATCGTCTAGCTCTATTTTTCAATTGTTTCTGCTTATAGTATAGTAGTACAATGTAACACAGGATGTATACCAGTTGTGGTAGGGGAAGCTAATATTCAACTACTCTCTAAACACAAATACAGTCTCCAATAACGGATAAAAGACATAAAGATTGATAGGTTTTACAAAGAAAACGTCATTTACAGGATTGTCGAATTCTCTATATCATTGCGGAATGAAATTTTAAAAATGCTCTGGCAGTGGTTTATATTTGGAAATCGCTAATTTGCTCGTTTTTGGTGTCAATCAAAAAGGAATTAGGCTCAGACAGACCATTCAACCATCTTGCGGAAGCCCTGTGTCCAGGCCAACCGAGGCCATGAAGTCACTGAATGCACTGAAAAAACACCTCTGTCTCGTATTTCTCCGAGTACAGTGAAGTGAATTTTATTCATGCAGCGGTTTTTTTCTATAGTGTCTTGCCCAAGTACACAATGGCAGTGACCAGGACGATGGAATCCAAAAAATCAGGTAGTTTTTGGTGTTTCCCCCTATCACATCCCTAATCAGCATGTCAAAATCACGATTCAGTATGTATCTGGTTTAGGGTCACAGTTCGGTTAATTTTCAGTACTCCATGGAAACAAAATGCCAAATATAAAACTGCTTTGCTATTGTGCCAAAAGCTAAAAGCTGCTTTATGTCACGGTAACGTAGATGCTTAGAGGGCTCTCGCGTTCGATCATTGGCTAAATTCACATTGCAGGGTAGAATGTGCAATTCAGATTTTTTATTGTCAAATTTGATCGTTTTATGTAGTCGTTCCCATTCCAAAAAAAATGGAATGTCTAATGTGAACGCAATGCGACCCACATGCAGACATGTTGTCACACATGCAACGGTGTTTACGAAAGTAATCATTGGTCAACCATTCAGTTAGAGTAGGTCTCAGTCCTGGCGCATTTGTGGAAAGTTCTCTGAACAAAATTATTGCGTGTAGAAGATTAAGTAGGAAGAAGGCAAGCATTTTGGCTCTTGCAGTTTGTAGGACATTTTGCTGCGATGTCTGGGGATAGGTTGATCGGCAACACAAAATTGGCCCTAGTGTGTGAATGTGAGTGTGCATGTTGTCAGTCTATCTGTGTTGGCCCTGTGATGAGGTGGCGACTTGTCCAGGGTGTACCCCGCCTTCCGCCCGATTGTAGCTGAGATAGGCTCCAGCGCCCCCCGCGACCCCGAAGGGAATAAGCGGTAGAAAATGGATGGATAGATGGTCTGCTCCAAAGAAAGTGTGCGTGAGCAGACGCAGCCAGGAGTGGTGTGACACATATAGACAATTATCTATCACATCTGTTTACTTTAACCACTAATGTTATCATAAGCAAGCCATGGTGTTCTTGTTTTTTTGGTTTGAAAAATGTGACTTTGATCAAGCCGCAAAGAACCCCTTTAATGAATGTCTCACCGAACTTTATCCAAAAAAAATCTGATTCCAAATAAATGTAGTGTATGTTACACCCCTCATAAGAGACAAGTGCTGACCTCTGCCAAGTTTTTAATAATAAGTTGGCACACAAACAAACCCATGCAGGTGAAAGCATAACTTCCACCAGTGCAGATGATGGTGTCCCTACTAATGGAAACTCACAAGTTACCCCACACAAGGCTTGCAGCCCCCAAGGATCCGCTTAAGGGAGTATGTAGAGCTTATAGGACAGCATCCAAGGCCTTTCACCTTGGAGCTGTTAACTGTTGAGCCTGTGATCCCAAAAGCCCCTCCCCTTGTTTAAGACCCTCTTGGGTTTAGGATTGTAACCAGAGTGTTGGAATAACAGAGGAGGCAAAGTACCATGGCGAGCAGCCTCATGTGGCCTGGCAGGTCCGAGACCAGCACTCTCTTGTTGGCCTTGGTAGAAGGGTCATTTTTACCGTCTATCTATTGCTCCCTCCCATTGTCATACAAGTATCAGACAGTCAAGGAGGTCAGGACCATATGGATCCCATGGGGGCCCTCTGGTAGATGGACACAGTGGCTAAGGTCAAAGGATTCCAGTGCAACATTTGGAGGACATTGATGGCTTCGCAAATCTTGCAAAGGTTTATCTGTGAAATTTCCATAAACGTTGTAAATAAAAAAAAATAGTTGATGTGTTGATTTACCTGAACTGAGAAACAAATGTTAATTCGAAGCAGGCTATAATTAGAGAGAGGATGTTATTACCAAATTCAAAAACTCATTAGACTCATTAGACATGATCATTCATTAACAGGTATTTTTGTTTTGCCCTCAAAGTCCTCCTGTGTGCAGGGAATTATTCCATGACTTTATAAACATTACCAAAAATGACCCAAAAATTCTTTTGAGAAAATAAATGATTGAATGATTGATGAATTGATCTAATCACTCTAGTGTGGATGATACGGCATACTGATACTACCCTTTGTATCGACACCGATTTATGGATCAATCCACCCTCCCCGTATGTCCGCTGCACAGTAACAGAGCACTGTTATCCTTTCTCTAGAGTCTTATTAATTTACTTGTTAATTTCCTGTTAAAACCTGCTTACTTTCTGTTGTAATTTGGTTCAAACTACACTTCTTGAACTTTACCAAACACCTATTTAATGTACTGTTTCAAGCTTGCTTAGTCTCTAGCCTAATGATTATCATGTCGGCTCCTGCTTGCGTTTACAAGATGTGTAACATGTTTAGCCTGGTCCTTCAGTGACGACTTGAAATGGATACTTAAGATACAAACAAATTTAGTTGATATGCCCTAATGGAGGTGCTGATTAATGCATTAGCAGAGCACACTGTGATGGAGATAGTTAGCTTCAAGACGCCTGTCAGCCAGTAGACAGAAAATAAATAAATAGTGTCAGCCACCATTTTTGTGATCAGCATTGAAAGGCATTAATTGGCAGGTAGAGTACCCAAAAATTGTACTCAAGTAAGAGTACTGTTACTTTAGAATATGACTTAAGTAAAAGTAAAATGTAATCAACAACATAATTACTTGAGCAAGAGTAAGTAAGTATTCTGTGAAAGAAACTACTCAAGTATTGAGTAACTTGTGATTAACTTCTGATTTATTTAGTAGTTATTTTTTAATGGTTTTGGAACTACAATTATAGTTGGTGTGAGCCTATGTCTGTATGTGCATGTATGTGTAAAACATAACATTCATTTACAATTTACTGCAACATGTTTTCTGTAGTTGGAAGTAGAGTTTCTGTAAACTGAAGTGTGTACATTTCTACTGACACAGTTGACAGCACATGATATACAGTAAATGTTCTTTTTAACCAGTTTGAAAGAAATCATTGAAGACATCATGTCATGTCTGACGTCTGTCACTTTTTACATTCAGTACTTTTCTATGTAGTAAATTAGTCTTGATTTGTCAAATGATTCAGTTTCTTCTGTTTTCACAGCTACATGTGAAATTGTAGTTTCCATGCGCTTATCTCTCTGACTGATGGTCTTACGCACGGTGCCTCTCGTACACTAGGAGGTGATTGTGGTATTTGCAGCTTGTTTAGCTATGTTAGATGTAAATACTGTAAAGAAGGATAATTCTGTCCTTGGGCAAGACACTTCACCCTTGCTCCTGATGGGTGCTGGTTAGCGCCTTGCATGGCAGCTCCCGCCATCAGTGTGTGAATGTGTGTGTGAATGGGTGAATGTGGAAATACTGTCAAAAGCGCTTTGAGTACCTTGAAAGTAGAAAAGCGCTATACAAGCATAACCCTTTCTACATGCTAATAAACTAGTGCTAGTAACTTTAAAGCTACGGCTCTAACAGATAAGTACAACTTTCCACTGCTCTTTGATGTTGTTGGTAATGTTTTAATGTGTTTAGATGCTGACATAAGGATACGTCTTTGCAAGCCTTAATAGATAATTATAAATAATTGTGATATAAATAAATGTAACGATCGAAATGAAACTCAATGTAACGGTGTACAAGTAGCGTTTCTTCTCCTCAAAAATATAGGTAAAAAAATATAGATAGGAGAACAAATGAGCTCCTCAAAAGTCAAGTCTATTGACTTTCATGATCATAAATGCTATGAGTCAGAAAATAACATTGACCCAGATATTCACGTCTATAAAAACTCTAATGTGGGCTGTGAGTATTATATTGAAGGACAGTTTAATTCAAATGTTAAAATGGAAGTTTTTTCAGTGATTCATTTCAATAGCAGGAGTCTTTACTGTAACTTTTCCAAAATTAAAGAGTATCTTAAACAAATACAGCAAAGGTTTACCATAATAGCAATTTCAGAGACTTGGTTGAGTGATAGTAAGGAATTACTGGATGAATTAGAGGGATATGAAATGTTTTGGCAAAACAGGATGAACAAAAGGGGAGGGGGTGTTGTATTGTTTGTGATGTCCTCTCTCAAATGTAGAGTGATTGCTGACATGACAACTGCCATTGACAATCTGATGGAATGTGTAACTATTGAAATCAGTGTTGAAAGATCCAAAAACATATGAATTAGTTGTATTTATAGAACTCCAGGAACATGCATTGATCAATTTAATAAGACATTTTTTGAGTTACCGTATATGAAAGACATAATGATAAGGTGATCTTGATTTGTGGTGACTTCAACATTGATTTGATGAAATTTAATGATCGCATGAAAACCACTGATTTTGTAAATCTAATGTTTAGCTTGAGTTTCTTTCCACTAATTGTAAAACCTAGCAGAATAACAAAGGCCAGCTCAACACTGATTGACAATATTTTTATAAATGTATTTGATGGGAAGACAAAAAGGGGACTCTTAGTGACTGATGTAAGTGATCACTTGCCTGTCTTTACAGTGATGGAAATGAACAAGGACTGAAACTTACAAACAAAAAGACAAATAAGTAACTTTGTTAGAATAAAATCACCAGAGGCAGTTAAGTCATTCAAGGCTGCTCTTTTAAATCAGGATTGGCAAAAGGTTTTTTTGGAGGATACTAATGAAGCATACAATACATTCCTGGATATATTTCTGACACTTTATGACTGTCAGCTTTTGACACAATCGATCATTCCTTACTCCTGCAAAAATTGGAAAACTATGGCATAAGAGGTGTTTCACAGCAGTGGTTAAGTAGTTATTTAAGTGATAGATCTCAATATGTGGAAATTAACAAGACTAATTCACAAGAAGAGTTAACTTGTGGGGTTCCACAAGGCTCTGTATTGGGACCTAAGTTATTTATACTTTATTTAAATGATATTTGTTCAGTATCTAATAAATTGAAATGTGTTATGTTTGCAGATGATGCAAATGTATATTGTTCAGGAGAAGACTTGAAGGAAGTGTTGGAAATAATAGAGGTTGAGTTGCTTCAGCTAAAAAAAATGGTTTGATATTAATAAGCTATCATCAAATGATAAAAACAACTACATGTATGGTGTTTAGTGGTGCAAGGACAAATTGTGAAGCAAAATTTAAATTAAATCAAGTGGAAATTGATAAGAAATTGAAACTAAATTCTTGGGAATAATAATTAATCATAAATTATGTTGGAAATCGCATATTGAACGTATCAAGGGAAACATATCCAAATCCATTGCTATTCTTTAGAAAGTAAGACACATGCTGAATAAGAAATGTCTGCATATGTTATATTATTCTTTTATTTTTCCATATTTAACATATTGTGTTGCCGTTTGGGGAAATGTTTATAAAACAAACATAGACCCAATAATAAAACTTCAAAAAAGGGTAATTAGAATGATACACAAAGCGTGCTACTATGAACATACAAGTTCTAATGTGTTAACATTTTCAGATATTGTGTTTTTAAAATCAATGGAAATTAGGTTTCGAGTAAAGAACAACAGCCTTCCAGCTTGTATTCTTCGGTTATTTAAATTAAGAGGAGAACATTATAATTTACGGGGATATTGATTTTTGAAATAGGTAAAGTAAGAATGAATATAAAATACAAATGTATTTCAGTTTTAAGAGTTAAATGGTGGAACAAGCTCAGTGATGAGTTGAAGACGTGTAGTTCTTTGTTAAGGTTTAAGAAAGCCTTGATAGGGGAAATAATAGAAAATTATAAAATATAGTAACACTTACTTTCATCCCATTGATTTTTTTTTTTAACGTTGATGTTCCAGGTAATCTTATTTTCAGTGAAGGTATAAGATAGGCAAATATAAGCCTTGGCTTCAGCCTATTCCTTTTCAGTCATTCTTTTTCTTTTCTTTTTGTGTGTAAATGTGTATGATTGTTAAATATGTATAATCTGTACTGTTAAACTGATCACATAAAATGGTTGATTATACAACCGAAATAAACTTATTTCATTCAAATATTCAAGTAAAAGTTAAATGTATGTTACATAAAACTATTCTGACAATTACAATTTATCCAAAAAGTTACTTAAGTAAATGTAACGAAGTAGATGAAGCGCGCTGCAACCCACCTTGGTTGGTTGATCACATACTTTTTCCCGAAAATTGTCCGCTACTGATTGGTGGCTGATCAATTGGTGCAGCCATAATCAAAACCGTAAAACTATCTAAAATGAACTGAAAAAAAACATTTTATTTGTAGGGTTTCACTTCTAGTTCACTCGTTTTCTCGTTCAAGATAGTAGATGGTGATTGTCCTGCTTTAAATCCCACCACTATTCAAAAGTGCGTTTGTGGTGTCCCCCATGACCCATGACTTTCTGCTATCTCAGCCACACAGACGTGTCACACCTACGCCAGTCAAATAGTGTCCTTGCACCTTTATTGTTTCCCATCACTTCATTCATGACCTCCAACACAAACACCGCGGGGGTCTGTTCCTATAAATAAGGGGTTAAAGAGGAGGGGCCGTCTTCCTGTCTGCATTGTTGCCGTTTGCCAGCACTTCCTCTTTTCATTGACTGACCTCTTCTCTACTTCCTGTTTGTGTGACGCACCAGTGGTCATCCCAAGGGTAGTGTGACTGGATCCTCTAAATTAATTTTGGGTGGGGCCGCAGCAGAAAGAATGTGAGGAAGTTTAAATCAGAAGTAGATCACTGGTGCTGTATACCACATTGTCTGACCAGACGGCATGATTTAGTCTACTCACAGTTAGATTTACTGCAGTCCCAGCTTGTTACATCATATGTTAAAATCATAAAATAACATTTTAGTACAAAGAAGGGTATTAAAATCTCTTCTAATATTGCAACTTGATCGATGCAATATCACAGTATTATATAGTGTTGTTTTTCTCTCATACTACATTTAGATTATCTTTAAAAGAAAACTTTTTTCACCAAAAACATTTTTTGGGTCATTTTGTTTTAATAAATAAAAAATAACAATTTTGGAGGGGAATTGAAGAAAGATAATTGTAGTACAAAGATAGGAATTAAAATTAAGAAAAAAATGTATGAGCACATAACCAAACGTACGCTATGAAGACCTCCACAAAGGATTATTTTCTTTTTTCTTCAATTTAGCATTTTTCACTGGTTATGAAAACACAAATGTAACCTAACAAACTGTTATTGAGTAAAATTATTAGTACAATTATTTATGTATTATTTATAATAGTTTTTTATTTATCAATTATATATATTTATATATATATATATATATATATATATATATATATATATATATATATATATATATATATATATATATGTATATATATATATATATATATATATATATATATGTATATATATATATGTGTATATATATATATATATATATGTATATATGTGTATATATATATGTATATATGTGTGTGTATATATATATATATATATATATATATATATATATATATATATGTGTATATATATATATATATATATATGTATATATGTGTATATATATATGTATATATGTGTATATATATATATGTATATATATATATGTATATATATATATATGTATATATATATGTATATGTATATATATATATATATATGCATATATATATATATATATATATATACACATATATATATATATGCATATGTATGTATGTATGTATGTATGTATGTATGTATGTGTATATATATATATATATGTGTGTGTGTGTGTGTGTGTGTATATATGTGTGTATATATATATATATATATATATATATATATATATATATATATCAGTGACGTGCAGTCAGGGGAGGCAGGGTAGGGGGGGCCTCACGTGCCATCATGGAAAGAAAAATAATGTAAAAAGAAAAAAAAATCATTAAATTGTTATATGTATCCGGTGATTATATTATAAAGTTATTTTCCATTTAACTTCACCAGTTTTAGATTATTTTTATTCAAAATTGCTGAATTTTCACATTTGCCGTTCAAATACTGAGAAGAGACTTCCGGTGAGTCACCAGCCAGTTGAGCCTCGCTATGGATTGCGCAATGACTTGGCTCACTGCTGGCCTGCTGTGCAGTGAGACCGTATTGCTATATGAATTATATTATACATTTCCATAGTTTAGTTAGCTGAGGTATATAATGAACAGTGTATTTTGTCAACAACTGTATGTGTGTAACGTATTTCTTGTGCTGAGCAATCATAAAACGGCTGCGAAGACGCACTGGGTAAGGCTCGCAGTAATCCCGCCTCCTGGTGGTAGAGGGCGCTAGTGATCCCAGAGATCATCCTTGCGACTACTCGGCTGCAGAATAAGTGACAACAAGCAGCAACAGTTAGCGATCGTTTATTTTTTCCTCTCGCCTGGACTTTTAACATGGAGGATTACATATCTAAAATAAAATAGTTTTCTAAACTGGACTTTCAATCAAAGCAGGAGGTAATAATTAAAGGAAGATCTCCATCGAGACAGAGAGACTTTTAAAACTGAAGAAAGATAAGGAAGACTTCTATAAACAAGTTATCGATGCTTTTGTTCAGAAGGAGCGGCGCATGGACTTCATTTATAAGTAAAGGTAAGACCATAATAAAGTTTTTTTTATTAAATGTGCTTTTTTGTGTGCTACAGTTTGTATGTGTAAAGTTAAAGTTAAGTTAAAGTAATAATGATTGTCACACACACTAGGTGTGGTGAAATTTGTCCTCTGCATTTGACCCATCCCCTTGCTCACCCCCTGTGAGGTGAGGGGAGCAGTGGGCAGCAGCGGCGCTGCGCCAGGGAATTATTTTTGGTGATTTAACCCCCAATTCCAACCCTTGATGCTGAGTGCCAGGCAGGGAAGAATGTTGGTATGAGCTTTTAAACATAACCCGTTAACTGCTGCCAATCAAATGGTGAATATGATACTTTTTAGGGTTCATATGTTTGTAAATCTGACTGTGATGAAGTCAGTGCCTCAGTTGGTTATTTATGCGCCATATGGCTTACACTTATTCAGCCTGTTGTTCACTATTCTTTATTTATTTTAAAATGCCTTTCTAATGTCTATTCTTGGTGTTGGTTTTTATCAAATAAATATCCCCCAAAAATGTGACTTATACTCCAGTGCGACGTATATGTTTTTTTTCTTCTTTATTGTGCATAGTCCGAAAAATACAGTATATGGAAAATGAAAAACAAATACATTTTATAAATACATAATATAATTCAGTATAATACATAATTGTATATACAGTATGTTGTAAATTTTTTAAACCATTCGTAGTATATTTGATTATAAAACCTAAAGAAATAACTTATTTTTTTATCACTTTATTGCCACAAATCTGATGAAAAAAGAATCGAAACAACAGTCAACAGTTGCAAGTATGTTACTTTTCCTCACTATTTGCATTTAATTTGCATATTTATAAATATATGACGATCAAGGCCGGTGTTGTGTGTGTGCGCGTACATGCCTATGGGCGTACTGCGTACGTACATGCATGTGCGTGCGTGTGTGATTGCAGGACAATCTGTGAGTTTGCTTTCAGATGTCTGTTGTCTCCTGGGAGACCTTTTTATAGTGTAACAGGAACCAGTTCTCCCTTGTGTCGTCTACTCATCTGCACCAATGACACAGTTTTCTTCCGAGTTTAATTATTTTATTTTCTCCCGAGTTTGTAATTTTTTCTCATGCAAAGTCATCAACTGACTCAAGGGACCTTTGTGATGCTGAAGTTGTAAGTCAAGTAATTTACTGCCAGGTGGCATACATTTTGTAGTATTAAGGCCAAGTTGAGAAAAGAAAAAGTAGTAAAAAGTGTTGAAAACATTGACTATTCTATTTTTTGTGAACCTTCCACTGAAGTATAACTTTCAACATTCTCAACTCGTCTTAATGCCATACGTTATGGTGGTATTATTTCAACTGTATTCTCTTAATAGGCAAGGCAAGTTTGCACTAAACAAACATATGAATGCTCCCATTTTTCATGAGTTGAACTCAAAGATCTACAACTTTTTCTATATACACAAAAGACCTATTTCTCTCAAATATTTTTCACAAATCTGTCTAAATCTGTGTTAGCGAGCATTTCTTATATGCCAAAGTTATCCATCCCACCCCACACGTGTGGCATATCAAGATGCTGATTAAACAGCATTATTATTGTACAGGTGTGCCTGAGGCTGCCCACAATAAAAGCCAACTTTGAAATATGCGGTTTTATCGCGCAACACAATGCCACAGATGTCGCAAGTTTTGAGGGAGCGTGCAGTTAGCATGTTGACTGCAGGAATGTCCACCAGAGCTGTTGCCCGTGAATTAAATGTTCACCTCTCTACCATAAGTCGTCTTCAAAGGCGTTTCAGAGAATTTGGCAGTACATCCAACCGGCCTTACAACCGCAGACAAAGTGTAACCACACTAGCCCAGGAACTCAACATCCAGCTGGTGCACCTCCATGATCGTCTGAGAATTGGTTTGCATAACTAAATAATTTCTGCACAAACTGTGCAGGGAAGCTCATCAGCATGCTCGTCGTCCTCATTGAGGTCTCGACCTGACAGCAGTTCGTCGTCGTAACCAACTTAAGTGGGCAAATGCTCACATTTGATGGCGTCTGGCACGTTAGAAAGGTGTTCTGTTCATGAATGAATCCCGGTTTCACTGTTCAGGGCAGATGGCAGACAGTGTGTGTGGCGTCGTGTGGGAGAGCGGTTTGCTGATGTCAACATTGTGAATCGAGTGGTCCATGATGGGTGTGGGGTTATGGTATGGGCAGGTGTATGTTATGGACAATGAACGCAAGTGCATTTTTTTATGGAGATACAACATTGTTGTGCCATTCACCCGAGACCATCACCTCATGTTACAACATGACAATGCACGGCCCCAAGTTGGAAGGATCTGTACACAATTCCTGGAATCTGAAAACATCCCAGTTCTTGCATGGCCAGCATGTTCACCGCACATGTCACCAATTGAGCATGTTTGGGATGCTGTGGATCAGCGTATACGACAGCGTGTTCCAGTTACTGCCAATTTCCAGCAACTTCGCACAGCCATTGAAGAGGAGTAAACCAACATTCCACAGGCCACAATCAACAACAAATGGTGGTCACACCAGATACTGACTGCTTTTCAGAACGCCCGTCACCCCCAATAAAGCAAAACTTCACATTTCAGGATGGCCTTTTATTGTGGCCAGCCTAAGGCACAACACCTGTACAATAATCATGCTGTTTAATCATTATCTGGTTATGCCACACCTGTGAACTGGGATGGATTATCTTGACAAAGAAGTGCTCACTAACACAGATTTAGACAGATTTGTGAAGAATATTTGAGAGGAATAGGTATTTTGTGTGTATAATAAACGTTTTAAATCTTTGAGTTGAACTCATGAAAAATGGGAGCAAAAACAAAAGTGTTGCGTTTATATTTTTGTTCAGTATATTTATAGAACATAATTTGTACACAAGGCCATTCAACATGTTTTTACAAAAAAATACAAGAAGCCAAAATTAAAATAATCCTGAAATAAATATAGTTCAAATCACAAAATGAAATGATAATAAAAACAATCATAATTTAAATTAAGTGTTTTTCTTGTAACGTTATGACTTTATTCTTGTCATTTTGTTACTTTATACTGATATCAGGATTTCGATCCCTGGTGGGGGGTATTGGTGTGTGCTTATGCCTTCCATGACATAAGCTAGGTTCCATTCCAGGGTTGTGTCAGAAAAGACATCCGGTGTAAAAAATAAGCCAAAACTTAAATGTATGCAATTGACTGGCTGTGGCCACCCCTACTAGTCATATTAATATATATTTATACTCGGAAAATTACAATTTTATTCCCACAGTAATTCAGCAATATCCATCCATCCATTTTCAATATTTACATAGATTTACCTAAATGTTTTTATTACAAGAAAAAATACATGTTTTGCAGGCATTTTTATCATTTTGCATTTAGGACTTTACGCTTTATTGTTACTTAATTACTTAATTTTTTCCATATTTTGCCATATTTTTCGGTAATATACCATTTTATTTTCCTAACGAGATAAGGCAATTCCTGAAGGAATTGCGTGTGAATGCTCCAATGCTGAAGTCGAACTGAAATCCTGTAATTGTTTTTAGAATTGTTGAAATAGAGCTTTGAAGAATGTCACATTGATTTCAATGGGAATTTCCCAAAAAATTGGGAATTTCGGGAAAAGCTGGAATTTTTTTTATAATGGTAAAAAACTTGAATGGTCTGAATGAGTTGAAATGGTTGGTGTTGGAATTTTTCAAATCGGTCGAGAAATGTTGAAGTAGTAACGTGGAATTGAGAATTGATAATATGGAATTTCGGGAAAACCGGGAATTTTTGCAGTTAAAAAACAGCTTGGTTGTTTGTCCTGATTAAGAGGAATGTTTTGACGGTGGAACGGTTGAAATGCGTTGAAGAATGTGGAAGGAGTAGTCGCCAGAAAAAAGGGTGGAAATAGGGCTTTGAAAAACCAGGAATTCTGGAAAACCCTGGAAATGTTTTGAATTTGGAAAAAAGGTAGTTTAAATTTTCAGAATGGTGGAATGTGTTGAGGGTGGAATGGTTTGAATCGGTTTAAAAATGTAGAAATGGTGGATGTTTAAAAAAATGGCCAATTCATTTTGAATGGGAAAAATGTTCCGGAAAACCTGTAATTCTGGGAAATCTGGGAATTTTTAGAATTAGTCAAGGGAAGCCCGCGATTCCTGAATAGTTTGAAGTTGGAACAGTTTGAATAATGTGGAAGGTAAAGCGCGCCAAAATCTTGAGAAGAAGAATAAGAAGTTGAAGAAGTTTAATAAATAAATGAATTTTGGTGTAAAAAACCATGTGTGAATGATTTGGAGCATTCACACAATTACAACTTGTTCTGATAAAACATAAAAATGTAATTTGATTTTTAATTGTAATATATTTATTATTAATATTCTTATCATTCATAAAATGTCCCCATTCTGACAATTTGTTTACTTTCAACATATAACAGTTATATTTTGAATTGAATTGAATTACATTTTGGCAGAGACATTTATGCAAGGCTTGAAAAGGGGTTGGATGAAGCAGATGCTTATAATATCCTAACCCCTCTCACTCATACCACATTTAACATAAACAATATAATACAAGAACAATACCGTACAAAAGTGAGTTATGACTTAAAATTTGAACTTTTTTTTTGACATTTTTGCGACTTGTTTCTTAACTTTTTGTTTGAATATTTTATTCTCCAATTAATACCACTTTTATCACAAAACAGCTTGACGTTTTGTGTTGTAGTATTTTGAGAAACTAAGAGCTTAAATATCAAAAGGTGATGGCAACTGCCATTTGTTACCCAAGTGATGTTAAGACTATGGCAGGAAATGATGTGAATGGTGACCTGCAGAGGTAATAACATTGTATGAAGACAGTCTCTGGAGGGCCTCGCTGACAATGGATCAAAATGAGAGCGCAAACAATGGAACACAGGTTACGGCGTCAACCAACCAGATGGTAGTGTGAGAAAACAAAACAGTGTGGTTTGATTATTTGCACCTTTGAGCTGCTAAAGCCAAGGCTGCAGCCCACCTGGATGTTGGTAGGTGGGAGGCTTGAGTCCTAACTCACAAGGCTCTTATCTCATTTCGACATTGTTTGCACTGACAGCCTCCTCCAGATGTTTCCTGCGGGGCTTCTGCTGATTCTTAGCAGGGACAAGAGCCCGCACGCTGGCCCCCGTGTTGGTGTTAGCCCTTCGGGTCTCATCCATTGTGTTTACCTACGGCCGCATGCTGATAGCAACTTGGCAATCAGGCTAAATCATATTCCAAATGTTGTCATCTGCTCATGGGAGAGGCTTATTGTTGTTTTGCTTATTTTTATCCATGGGCACGTGCAGTTTGGTTGTCAAAAAAGGGAGGACTTTTTTTCATACAAAGGATGTTGTGTAATTGTGCTCTTTGTGTTTCCTGTGTTTGAGCTAAAACGGTCAATCAAACGTGATCATCAGCCAAGTGCAGTGAAGTCGTTCAGGCCTCAGTGACCCCATTCACTTTTGTTCAAGCAGAACAACAATATGTACTAAAAAAGGTACCTCCAAATCTAAACAACGCAACACGCCACAATGATTTTTGGTGAAGCTAAACCTTGAAAGTAAGCAATTCAAAGACGTGAGAAATTAGGCAAATCTGGGTGATTTAGGAAACGTCAACTGATTTTCTCCACATCTTTGTCTTTGGTCTTTTTTGTGCCTTTGTAAAAAAAAACATGGTTTGAAGTCAAGTATAACCAGTCACTTTCTACCCACTGTATATATTTTATATACACATGCGTGGGTTCCCTCCGGGTACTCCGGCTTCCTCCCACCTCTAAAGACATGCACCTGGGGATAAGTTGATTGGCAACACCCCCCGCGACCCCAAAGGGAATAAGCGGTAGAAAATGGATGGATGGATGGATGTTTAATACATATATTTTTAGCTGATGTTTATCATTGGGCACTGGACTACAGGACAAGATGTTAGTCATGTGTAAACATTGGGACACCCGTGAAAAAGATTTATAAGACATACAGTCGTGGTCAAACGTTTACATACACTTGTGAAGGACATAATGTCATGGCTGTCTTGAGTTTCCAATCATTTCTACAACTTTTTTTTTTTTATAGTGATTGGAGCAGATACTTGTTTGTCACAAAAAACATTCATGAAGTTTGGTTCTTTTATGAATTTATTATGGGTCTACTGAAAATGTGACCAAATCTGCTGGGTCAACAGTATACATACCACAACATAAATGATACATTTTAGTGATGTAAAAAAGTTACAATCAAATCAAATTAGCTTCTTGGCATTGCCTCTTAACTTCCTGTGAGTGATTATGATTGACAACACCTGTTGACTTCTCTGAGCCCATTTAAATAGGGCTCATGTGATGCAGCCATTAGACTTTGTTACAAACGCGACGATGGGAAAGTCAAAGGAACGTAGCACAGATCTGAAAAAACAAATCCTTGACTTGAACAAGTCAGGAAAGTCACTTGGAGTCATTTCAAAGCAGCTTAAGGACCCAAGAGCAACTGTGCAGACAATTGTTCGTAAGCATAAAGTGCATGGCACAGTTTTGTCAGTGCCACGATCAGGAAGAAAACGCAAGCTATCACCTGCTGCTGAGAGAAAATTAATTGGTCAGTATGATCAAGAGTCAACCAAGAACCACCAAAAAGCAGGTCTGCAATGAATTGGAAGCTGATGGAACACAGGTGTCATAGTGTCCACAGTCAAGCGTGTTTTGCATCGCCATGGACTGAGAGGGTACCATGCAAGAAGGAAGCCCCTTGCTCCAGAAGCGACACCTTAAGGCTCGTCTAAAGTTTGCTGCCGATCACATGGACAAAGATAAGACTTTCTGGAGGAAAGTTCTGTGGTCAAATGAAACAAAAATTTTGCTATTTGGCCACGATACCCAGCAATATGTTTGGAGGAGAAAAGGTGAGGCCTTTAATCCGAGGAACACCATGCCTACCGTCAAGCATAGGGGTGGTAGTATTATGCTCTGGGCCTGATTTGCTGCCAATGGAACTGGTGCTTTACAGAGAGTAAATGCGACAATGAAAAAGGAGGATTATCTCCAAATTCTTCAGAACAACCTAAAATCATCAGCCCGGAGGATGTGTCTTGGGCGCAGTTGGGTTTTCCAACAGGACAATGACCCCAAACACACGTCAAAAGTGGTAAAGGAATGGCTAAATCAGGCTAGAATTAAGATTTTAGAATGGCCTTCCCAAAGTCCTGACTTAAACTCCATTGAGAACATTTGGACAATACTGAAGAAACAAGTCCATGACAGAAAACCAACAAATTGCACCAAATTTGTCATGAGGAATGGTCAAAAATTCAACCAAAAGCTTGTGGATGGCTACCAAAAGCACCTTATTGCAGTGAAACTTACCAAGGGACATGTAACCAAATATTAACATTGCTGTATGTATGCTTTTGACCCAGCAGATTTGGCCAGATTTTCAGTAGACCCATAATAAATTCATAAAAGAACCAAACTTCATGAATTTTTTTTGTGACCAACAAGTATGTGCTCCAATCACTCTATCACACAAAAATAAGAGTTGTACAAATTATTGGAAACTCAAGACAGCCATGACATTATGTTCTTTACAAGTGTATGTAAACTTTTGACCACGACTGTACCAGCAAACATTTAATGCAAATACCCTCAAAGTTTTATAATTAATAGACAAATGAGTTATGGCCACTGAGTTGCTAAGTCCTGCCCATTTTACTCTTTTAACTAATTTTGCTCAAATCTTACACACGTGTCCCATGAAGGGGTGAATCCAATGCCGTGCTTCAAGTAGAAAATATGGTTGCTGTCATCTTTTTTTTTTTTTTAGTGAAGTGCACATTTCCCGAGACTATTCCGTCCTATTTTTAAATATCTGAATCAGTGCTTTTGATGAACGAGGACCTATTTAACGTGTCTCCCTGCAAGTACGCACCACAGGCTTTGAACTCGCCTCAGTGTTTTACTGCATCGTGATAATGGTTGGAGACTAAGAAGCTGGTGTACTCTATCATCTGTGACAGCGGCGGAGACAACTCTCCTATCTCACGTCTCATCCTGTTAGAGCTTTTGTTAAAAAAAATACAAAAAACGCTGTCTCACCAATCTCCTTCCTGAAGCAACCCTGAACTCATCCTCTTGCACTGCTGACTTTCTCTCAATTCTCCTGGGCCAGCGATGGTTCAGCTATAATACCACTTGACTGCTAACTTGCTAAATTAGACATTTCACACACCATTTTTAACCTCAACCATGTGTGTTCTTTCCATTCAACCTTTCTTAGCACACACTCATGTTGTGCATGTGTGTTCTGGAAATGCATTACATGAGCTACCACGCTTCTGGCAAAGTGTGGGGTCAAGTACTGCATAAGACATCCTGTGCCTGAGACCTGGAAGCACATTTGGCCATTTAAAAACTTGCAAACTTTCTTTAAATAATTAGCTGTGATAGACTCCAGCTCACCCTTCACCATTAACGGGGTCATATTATGTTTTTGTTTTTTTGTTTTTTTTACAATTAAAACATTTCCTTGTGGTCTACGTAACATTGGTCAACATTTTGCATAGATTTTTTTTACAGACCATCTTCATATATCAGGGCTATTCAACTACATATTAAAGAGTGCCGCAGTTTCAAGAGTGCAAGGGCTCAGGAACCGGACATCGAAATGTGGATGTTTCGTTAGAAAGTGCCTCCGCAGGTTGTATTTCTTTGAGATTGTGTTTACTTAATTGCAAAGTAAACACATCGGCTTTTACACTGCGCTGTCAATAAATTTATTATTTTGCCCTTGCTACTTGTTTCCAGCGTGTACAGCTAGACAGATAGTTAACAGCATGAATAAATAAGCTCCAGAAGTTTTGTTGATTATTGATATATTCCTTCTTTTGAAATGCTTTCCTCATTAAGTCTAATTTCTTTACACATCTTCCTTCATTTAGTATAACGTCCATTGTTCATTCTACATAATGTCCATTGGTTATTTTACATAAATAATGTCCATTGTGCATTTTACATAAATAAAATAGAAGGTTTAGTTTTAATACATTCACACAATAAACTACAGATGTGTACGCATATAGAAATAAAACAATATCCACAGCAAAATGTATGTTGCTAGAAACAATTAAACCTAAGGTGTAACGTTATCGTCATCTACTGGGCAAATTTAGCGCTACATTTATTAAACGAGCCTTAATAGCCAAAGAGTTATTCAGATAGAAAACAACCTGAGCACTGGCTCGGTGCAGAACCTGCATACTTTGTTGTTCTGTTAAAAGTCAGGTTTTCGCCTTTTATCTAATTTTTTACACGGTCGATTGTGCCTTGAATGAGTAGTCTTCTTCTACTCACCCCACTGCTGCTTCATCATAACACATATGGCTCGCTGTTTCCCCCTGCGGGGTGGCGGAATTACTGCATACATTAGCTACCACAGTTTAAATTATTTCATCAAGCCTATTTGGCTTTGTTTGGCAAGCCAAATGAAATATAAATAAATATATATATATATTGTGTAATACTATCTGCGCGTGCGTATCTATGATCTGCGAGAAGATCATAGAGTGTAATACAAGTGTGCGCACTCATTCAGAAGTGTGTGTAACACAATCTGTGTGTGGGCATCCGAGGTGTGCCTACATTTTACCAACCACGGAAGACACCACGCAATTTAAACCAATCAGAAACAATGTACAGCTGAGGTGCGTGAATGAGAGCCGCCAAGACCCGCCTTGTTTATGATTGGTTTAAATTGCGTATTGTCTTCCGTGGTTGGTTAAATGTAGGCACAGTGGATCGATGGCACCAGATGTATATTAAGATGTTGAAAATGGATGTAGTATGTTTTTGTTAAAATTATACATATGCATGAAATTAATGCCAATTCTGTGTATATTTTCTCCTTTTATTTATAAAACACATATTTAACATACACAAAGGACAAGATAATAAATAGAAATAAAAATAAAAGTATTTTTAGTGCCTGCCCTTCTTTTCGACAATATGTACTACTGCCTGGTCACCCCATGAATTTAAAGATGGAATCTGTAATTATTCTGTATCAATCAATCAATCAATCAATCTTTATTTATATAGCCCTAAATCACAAGTGTCTCAAAGGGCTGCACAAGCCACAACGACATCCTCGGTACAAAGCCCACATACGGGCAAGGAAAAACTCACCCCAGTGGGACGTCGATGTGAATGACTATGAGAAACCTTGGAGAGGACCGCATATGTGGGTAACCCCCCCCCTCTAGGGGAGACCGAAAGCAATGGATGTCGAGTGGGTCTGACATAATATTGTGAGAGTCCAGTCCATAGTGGATCCAACATAATAGTAAGAGTCCAGTCCATAGTGGGGCCAGCAGGACACCATCCCGAGCGGAGACGGGTCAGCAGCGTAGAGATGTTCCCAGCCGATGCACAGGCGAGCGGTCCACCCCGGGTCCCGACTCTGGACAGCCAGCACTTCATCCATGGCCACCGGACCTGTGCCCCCCCCCCCTCAAGGAAAAGGGGAGCAGAGGAGAAAAGAAAAGAAACGGCAGATCAACTGGTCCAACAGGGGGGCTATTTAAAGGCTAGAGTATACAAATGAGTTTTAAGATGGGACTTAAATGCTTCTACTGAGGTAGCATCTCTAATTGTTACCGGGAGGGCATTCCATAGTACTGGAGCCCGAATAGAAAACGCTCTATAGCCCGCAGACTTTTTTTGGGCTCTGGGAATCACTAATAAGCCGGAGTTCTTTGAACGCAGATTTCTTGCCGGGACATATGGTACAATACAATCGACAAGATAGGACGGAGCTAGACCGTGTAGTATTTTATACGTAAGTAGTAAAACCTTAAAGTCACATCTTAAGTGCACAGGAAGCCAGTGCAGGTGAGCCAGTATAGGCGTAATATGATCAAACTTTCTTGTTCTTGTCAAAAGTCTAGCAGCCGCATTTTGTACCAACTGTAATTTTTTAATGCTAGACATAGGGAGACCCGAAAATAATACGTTACAGTAGTCGAGACGAGACGTAACGAACGCATGAATAATGATCTCAGCGTCGCTAGTGGATAAAATAGAACGAATTTTAGCGATATTACGGAGATGAAAGAAGGCCGTTTTAGTAACACTCTTAATGTGTGATTCAAACGAGAGAGTTGGGTCGAAGATAATACCCAGATTCTTTACTGATTCGCCTTGTGTAATTGTTTGGTTGTCAAATGTTAAGGTGGTATTATTAAATAAATGTCGGTGTTTAGCAGGACCGATAATCAGCATTTCCGTTTTCTTGGCGTTGAGTTCTGTGGGGCTGCTTGTTATAGACCAGGGGTGTCAAACTCAAATACAGAGTGGGCCAAAATTTAAAACTGAACAAAGCCACGGGCCAAGGTTGAACAAATTAACCTTTTTGATAGGGACCCAAACAAGTTTTGCATTACATATTGAACAAGCAAGGCTTATATAACTTTATAGTGACATGCAAAATCGAGTTTCAAATAATAATAATAATAATACAAAAATATCAATGGCATATCAAATACAATTTAAATAAAAATTGAATGTCTCTTTTCTATTTGCAGCCTTCTGAGGTAAATATCAACATTAACTTTTTGGGAGAACATCCGCACCGTAACATCCGCACCGTAACACAACATAAACACAACAGAACAAATACCCAGAACCCTTTGCAGCACTAACTCTTCCGGGACGCTACAAAATACCTCCCCCCGCTACCACCAACCCCCCCCCCCCCACACACACACACACACACCTTATAGCGTCCCGGAAGAGTTAGTGCTGCAAAGGGTTCTGGGTATTTGTTCTGTTGTGTTACGGTGCGGATGTTCTCCCAAAATGTGTTTGTCATTCTTGTTTGGTGTAGGCTCACAGTGTGGCGTGTATTTCTAACGGTATTAAAGTTTTTTACACGGGTACCCTCAGTGTAACCTGTATCAATGAAGATCAAGTATGCATTGCATTCACTTGTGTGTGCGTGCCAAGGCCGCACATATGATGTGACTGGGCCAGCTCTCGTTGGACTAGATGAAAAGCGGACGTGACAATTTTCGAGAGGGGCACTGAAATATGGGAGTCTCCCGGGAGGGTTGGCAAGTATGAGAATTTGCGGTGAATGCGGTTACCGCGGCACCGCTGCTGTACATAATCGGCGGGCCAGCTCTAGTGTTAATTTGATATTACCTCAAGGGCCAACTGAAATTACACGGTGGGCCAAATTTGGCCCGCGGGCCAGAGTTTCACACCCATGTTATAGACGGTGCCTTCGGACAACAACTTTTAGGCTCGTTCGGTGTGTTTTTCTTTTCATTACTTTGTGGTTTTGAAGTAACATTAGTAATTATTCGCATTTTCTTTGTCTCTGTACTGTTCTTCATGTCGTGTTTTCAAACGATTAGACGTGTTCAAGTCGCCAGCACAGACTTGTTGGCAGCATGTTTTGCATATTAGCATTGTTCGGTTGGTGTCTGACTTTTTTTTAATCCAAACACATGGATTAGATGAATCCACTTTATTCTTTTTGACATCAATTTGTCTTTGGGTTTTGTTGGTCCAGCTTCCATTTTACTTTCCATCTCTGCTAGTAGCTCTGTTATCGACATCCATACAAAGTAGCAGTGTTGCTACAGTTATATTAGCCGCAGCTTAGACATTACATTTAAAATTGATATACTGTAAACTGTAAATTATACTGTACGATAGATATTTTTGTATGTCCTACCGTGATATTTATCATTATTTTGCGCAGCACTAAGTGGTAATTGCAAAGTTTTTTCAGACATGCTTAACAAAGTTTCATTGAAGTACATCACGTGTTTTACACTTTCCAAATCCCCAAAAAGCAATGGAAAAAGCTGAGCTTATTTAATGCTACCCTTTCTCCATGTCTAAGCAAATACTTCCTTCACTTGTCTTTTAAATGTTCGATAAAAGATGAATCAATGTTGAAATTAAAGATAACACTTGTGCATCTTTAGACATACAGTACCATACCTTACATTAAATGTTTTCTGTGTGGTACTGAGTCATTTTAAACCGTTAGCCACGTTGCTTTGTCGTCATGTAGGTTATGTTTGAATCAATTTCTGTAGAAAAACCAACAAAGTTCACTCATGGAAAAACAAAATGCATAAAAAATCTCCAAATGTTGTCTAGACAGTCAAAAAGGGTTGCTATGTCATATATCAAGTTATCCCTTTTATTGCTGCCAATGACATGCACTGACTTTCAAGCAATGGGATGTACTTACTATGCACCTGTGTTATATGGAGCTTAACATATTCATTCACTGCCAAAATGTTCGATCTTTTCCAGACCATTTGGCACGAAACTTGGTGGCACGCCTTGCGGATGTTTTTTTTGTTTTTTTAAATTCAGCTTATCAGTCCTTTTTTCCCTCTAACCCTCCCGTGGATGTTACTTCCACAAGGTGCATTGGATCAGTATTTTTTTTATTTTTGGGGAACAAAAGAGGAAATCCATCAGATCTGCAGTGATGTGCCGTATAACACTGGGCTAATAAATTGTACATGTCTCACAGTAACAGGAAGTACAGGTCTAATAGAGTGTATCCTCTAGGCTTCCAGTTGGGGTAATCCATAGCTTAAGGCTATTTTTTGGCCAAACACCTAGTATTTTTGGATGGTAATATTATGGCCAAAAGGACAAATGTATTTATTTAACCAGGCAAATGTTAAAACAGATTGTTATATATCTTAATTTCACATTATAAACACATTTTGGAGAATTATGTGCATGTACTTTTTATGTGGAACTAGAAATGAGTAGAAGCGCTATACATTTTTATATTAGCATGATATGAGCATATAATATGTTAATATTTGATGTGACACAACATGGCATGGAAATGTTGTATCATATCATATGTATCATAAATTATACAATTTTGTATTATATAATAATATATAATGTGACACCACATGGAATGGAATTATATGTTATGTGACATGAAATGAAATGATTATATGGTACGACACACATGGTACACACATATACAGTAATTAAATTATATTCTATGACTAGGGTTGTACGGTATTCTGGCATTAGTATAGTACCGCGATACTAATGAATCATACTCAATACTAAAAGGGATCCATTAACCTATATGAACAATTCCAGTCTGGTTTCCGCCCCCTGCACAGCACTGAAACAGTACTAGTAAAAATCACAAACGATCTCCTCCTGGCAGCTGATTCTGGTGTTCTCACTATCCTAATCGTCTTAGATCTCACTGCAGCCTTTGACACCATTTCACACACTATCCTCCTCCATAGATTGCACGGTATTGGCATCACAAGCACACCACTTCACTGGTTTAGATCATATCTCTCCGACCGCACTCAGTTTGTTCAACTCTGTTCATTCAAATCCCCTCCGTCTCCCGTTTCCTCTGGTGTCCCCCAGGGCTCTGTTCTTGGTCCCCTGCTTTATATCATTTACATTCTTCCCCTGGGCAATATTTTCCGTAAATTTAAAATACATTTTCACTGTTATGCGGATGACACCCAGCTCTACATCTCAACCAAACCAACTGCCTCTCTTCCTCCTTCCTCTCTTACAGACTGCCTCAGTGAACTCAAGCAGTGGTTCTCATCCAATTTCCTTCAACTCAATAGTAATAAAACCGAAATCTTACTTGTCGGTACAAAAACAATTCTCGCCAAAACCAACAGCTTGTCCATTACTCTCTGCAATTCCTCTGTCTCACCCTCCTCCTAAGTCAAGAGTCTGGGTGTCATCCTCAATAGCACACTCTCCTTTCAAGCTCACATAAACCGCATTACCCGGTCTGCTTACTTTCATCTTTGGAACATTAATCGTCTTCGCCCATCCCTTACCCCACATACTGCTGCCATACTAGTCCATAGCCTGGTCACCTCTCGCCTGGACTACTGCAACTCTCTCCTGTTTGGTCTCCCTCACAAGTCACTTCACAAACTTCAGCTTCTCCAGAACTCTGCAGCCCGGATAATCACCAGAACCCCTTCAATCCAGCACATCACCCCTGTTCTGCAGCAACTCCACTGGCTAACCATCAAACATCGTATCCACTTTAAAATAATTCTCATCACTTTCAAAGCCATCCATAACCTCTCTCCATCATATCTCTCTGACCTGATCCATGTCACCACGCCCTTACGTTCCCTAAGATCCTCTTCATCCATCCATCTCACTGTCCCTTTATGTAAACTGTCCACCATGGGTGCCCGGGCTTTCAGCCGCTCTGCCCCACATCTTTGGAACTCTTTACCACCAGACCTTCGTTACTTAGATTCAATATCCCTCTTCAAATCAAGACTCACCGCCGTCAAAATGTAAATAAACGCCATCGGTGGATCCACACCAGTGGTTCTTAACCTTGTTGGAGGTACCGAACCCCACCAGTTTCATATGCGTCTTCTTTAGTGAAATAAAATGGTTTTTTTTCAAATTCAAGACAAAGTTATGTTTTTTTACTGGTGCACAAAATGAACCGTGCATGAACATCACCTTGTTCAAAGAACAACACAAACAGTGCATGAACTCACAATAAATTACACACCTGCAAATCAGATGGAAAATTAGAGGGAAAATTCTTTGGGGGTATCCATAATACACTGATAGGGAGAAGTTTTTATTTACACGATGAGTTGGGTGTGTCTTGACCTCAGCGGCGGAGGCTCTGCCGAACCCCTGAGGCTGACTCACCGAACCCCTAGGGTTTGATCGAACCCAGGTTAAGAACCACTGATCTACACCTAACATCCACTGTAATGATACCAAGTACAGGAGCCTATTTAGTCGATACTACTATGATCTTGTCGATACTTTTTGGCATCACAACATCTTCTTTTTTTTGTTTTTTATTTATATTATGTTTATAAAGTCAGGAAATACATCCCTGGACACATACGGACTTTGAATATGACCAGTGTATGATCCTGTAACGACTTGGTATCGGATTAATACCCAAATTTGTGGTGTCATCCAAAACTAATGTAAAACATCCAAACAGAAGACTAAGTGATTATTACATTTTAACAGAAGTGTAGATAGAACATGTTAAAACAAAAACTAAGCAAATATTAACAGTAAATGAACAAGTAGATTCATAATCAATTTGTACAGTGTGTCCCGCATAATGTTGACAAAATAATAGAATGATAAATGACACAATATGTTACTGCATACGTCAGCAGACTAATTAGGAGTTTTTGTTTGTTTACTTACTACTGCTAAAAGACAAGTTGTCAAGTATGTTCACTATTTTATTTAAGGACAAACTTGCAATAAGAAACATATGTTTAATGTACCCTAAGATTTTTTGTTAAAATAAAGACAATAATACACATTTTTGTGGTGCCCTTTTATTTAGAAAAATATATGAAAGTACTGAAAAATATCGAAATAATTTTGGTACCGCTACTGGTACCAAAATATTGGTATCGAGACAACACTACTATGGACTAGGGGTTTGACATGGGATGAGATGATATAATATGGTGCATTATAATATCTGATAAAGTCTCAGGATATATATTGCTATATGGAGATATTCATATATTAGTATGAATAATTTTGTTGTATCACATTATACATCAAACAAAATCCTATGGCTTTGCATAACAAAGCTGGGTCATGCAAGCCTGAAATGGTTCAATTTCCAAGTAAATTTTATTTATATTGCACCAATTCAGAGCAAAAGTTATCTGAAGGCACTTTATACATGGACCAGGTATAGCACCACGCACGTCATACATCAAAGAGAATCAACTGAACACCAGATGAGAAAGCATTTGCCGACGGAGGCAAGAAAAAACTCCCCCAAAGAGAAGAAACCCAGAACAGAATCCAAGCTCTGTCAGATGACAGACTGATTCTGAGAAGAGGAACAAAGGGTAAATAGAGAGAAAAAAATGGACAGATGTGTTTAGCAGCCAAAGGAGGGACAAGATAACAATTGGCACAATAATAGTAGTGTTCGAAGAGCAACAATTGTAACTGTCTTGATCTCCAAGGGTTTTCTGTTCTTATGTCCTGCTTTACTCAACAAAATCACTACAATAACATAAGGACATTTTTAGGTACTTTAAAAGAAGTGGGTTTAATTTATTCAAGCAGGCTTTAGAACTCATGGGTTTCCCCTCCTTATAGCATTTTCCCTAGACAGCATGCTGTTGAAAGGACATGTTTTCAATTTAGCCTGTGACATCCTTATCCCTCTCTGTTTTAGTTCCTACATATTGTCTACCTGTTGCCCCCGCCTTTGTCTTGTGTGTCAGACAGCTGATTAATTCCCCAAAGGAGCGGAGAGGTGAATTGATAAATCATCTCAGTATTCATCCGCTGGTAAATAAAAAACATGGCACATATCTAGACCTTGACACACAGATGCTCGGCATTAATGCCTTGAGGCCCTCTGTGTATAGCGTGGTAATTTATTAACTGCTACAACATGTAGTCCCCCAGGGAAAGGACATGCATTCTCCCTGCACTTGCACTGCACATGGGTCGAGTGGAACTACCATATATTTGGAAACTTGTTCGTCACATGGTTAAGAGGCCCATAAAGACACCCAAACAGACAATGTTGTATCCCTTCGTGGATGGCAGTTGATGCTGGTTTTTGTTATTATGGGCCTGTTTTTCTCTTCATATATTAAAATGACAGCAATTACTTTCTGCAAATATCAAAATTAAGTTTGTATTAGGAGCATGAAATCAACTTAAGGTTTTACACTCGAAGCCCCGGAGTTGGACACAATTCCTTTGTTGAAGCTGGTTGTTGTTATTATTGTGGGCCTGCTTACCTTTTCATGTGTAACAATGACAGATGTTGCCATCCCCAAACATCTAAATGTAGTTAAACTTAAGTTTTGTCAGTCTTAGGGATGGGAATTGTTAACATTTTTCCAGTCCCGGTTCCACTTTTTTGTTTCTGCTCAATGATTCGGTTCTTTATCATGTCTTTTATTGATTCTTATTTGAAAAAAAGATAACAAAAAGAAGGATTTGCATCAATTTTGTTTAGTTTAGAGCTAACATGACCTTACAAGGCCTACAGTGAGGTCTTAAGTGGCACATAGCATAGAAAAACTATTTTGAAAATAAAAAAATAAAAAAAACATTTGGAAATTACAAAATAATGTAACATTTCGTGACATATTTAAAACTTTTTAGAATCTTTGTCATCTACCTAAAAAATATACCGTGCAAAGGTTTGTTTAGATTTACAAAGTGAAACTAATATAATGACATAGGCTCATGACATGCAACACGAGATATTTCAAGCCTTCTTTTGATGTAATGTTGATGATTATGGTTTACAGCTTATGAAAACCTTGAATTAAAAATCGCAGTTTTCAAAAACTTTAAACCATGATCATCAAAATGATAATAAATAAAGGCTTGACATACCTACTTTGCATGTAATGTGTTATGGTTGTACTAAGGGGAGGTGACGGCGACAGACACCAGGGGGCGGTATGTACAATATTTATTATATATAATAAATATATATAATAATAACAACAACAAACAATCCAACTAAACTAAGGAAATGGAGTGTGAACTAGAATACAAGAGTGTGTAGTGTAAGACTATGTGTAATTTAACTGAAGTGAGTGTTACCAACGTGTTGAACGAGATACGAGGAAGTCCAGGGGGCAGGCAGATGATCCGGGGCGAGAGCGAGGCGTCAGAATCCAGGGGCGAGAGAAAGGTCGAGGAACGAAGGAGGCAGTCAGAGTCCAGAGGGAGATCCAGGGGAAAGTGAGACGCACAGCTCACTTTCCAGGCGACGGAGGGTACTGCGGGGACACGGGAGAAGACAGGGGACAAATCAAGGCACGGAGAGGAAACATGAATCGAGCATAAAGCTTGTTGCTTACGGTACACCATGAGAAAACTAAGTTCCCGCGTCGATCCTTGGTTCACTGGTCCTTTATACATCTCGCCCTCATCAGTCCCAGGTGTGTAGGCTTGTCGCTGCGTGGGCGTGCTGCGCTCAACGCGAGCAGGGGCGTGTCCGAGCGCGCTGTCAACGGCTCCTCCAAGTGCTCCCGCAGAGGAGGGAGAAGTAGACTGCGCGTGCGCCGTAACAGTATCCCCCCCCTATGGACAGATTCCAGATGTCCAAAGACAGACAAATGAACATACTCACGAAACAAGGGAGGGTGGAGGGGAGAACTGGTGGTGGGTCGCCGGCCCAAGTGTCCCCGAATCCACCGAGGACGAGTCTGGTGGCGGCGGCGAGAAGAACGCCGCTGAAGCCGGCGAGGCGGGCGACCAAGGGACGGCCACCATCTTGGCCGTCGGGAAGGCGGACGTGATTGGCGCCATGGTGCGTCTCGCCGGAAACGAGGATATGACGTCGGCGGCGGCGTGGAAGCGGCAGACGTCGGCGGCGGCGTGGAAGCGGCAGACGTCGTCGGCGGCGTGGAAGCGGCAGACGTCGGCGGCGGCATGGAAGGCGTGAAGGAAGACGTCATCGGCGAGGCAGGCGTGGAGGAAGACGTCATCGGCGCCGTTGAAGCGGCAGACGTCATCGGCGCCGTTGAAGCAGCGGACGTCAAAGGCGTGGAAGCAGCGGACGTCAAAGCCGGAGACGAGGAGGGCAGCTGAGGAGCTGGCCGAGGTGCTGAAGTCGGCGGAGCAGGCCGAGGTGCTGAAGTCGGCGGAGCAAGCCGAGGTGCTGAAGTCGGCGGAGCAGGCCGAGGTGCTGAAGTCGGCGGAGCCGGCCGAGGTGCTGGAGTCGGCGGAGCCGGCCGAGGTGCTGAAGTCGGCGGAGCCGGCCGAGGTGCTGGAGTCGGCGGAGCCGGCCGAGGGGCAGAGGTCGAGGCCAGCCTGGGAGCTGGTGGAGACGTGGGAGCCAGCCTGGGAGCTGGTGGAGTCGTGGGGGGCAGCCTGGGAGCTGGTGGAGATGTGGGGGCCAGCCTGGAAGCTGGTGGAGACGTGGGGGCCAGCCTGGGAGCTGGTGGAGACGTGGGGGCCAGCCTGGGAGCTGGTGCTAGCTCGGAGGCTAGCCTGGGGACTGGTGCTAGCTCGGAGGCTAGCCTGGGGACTGGTGCTAGCTCGGAGGCTAGCCTGGGGACTGGTGCTAGCTCGGAGGCTATCCGAGGGACTGGTGCTAGCTCGGACGCTAGCCGAGGGACTGGTGCTAGCTCGGACGCTAGCCGAGGGACTGGTACTAGCTCGGACGCTAGCCGAGGGACTGGTGCTAGCTCGGATGCTAGCCGAGGGACTGATGCTAGCTCGGACGCTAGCCGAGGGGCTGAGAAAAGCGGAAAACAGGTGGAATTAGTCTGGCAGAGGGTAGCCTGTCTTGGTGCAGCTGCGCCACCCCATCAGCACAGCCACCAGTACTACCCCCCCCTCTCCGAAAGCGGATGCCAGACGCTTCTTTCTGGATGAGGAACAGTCACTAAGGGTGGGAGGAGGGTGTCCAGGCGACGGGTAAATTCCTCCTTGCTCACATCACTGCTAAACATGCCGTTCCACGACAGTTTGGCAGGACAAGACAACTCCTCCGGTGTGGAGCGAAAAAAAGAAAAAGACATGGTGAATGGGGCAAGAGGCAGAAAAAAAAAATTGTCACAGGGGGCGGAACGAAAGTCACTAGGGGCGGGGCTAAGGAACTGTGCCGTCAGGTCCTTAATAATTTTTGGCGGGAACTTACTGTTATGGTTGTACTAAGGGGAGGTGACGGCGACAGACACCAGGGGGCGGTATGTACAATATTTATTATATATAATAAATATATATAATAATAATAACAACAAACAATCCAACTAAACTAAGGAAATGGAGTGTGAACTAGAATACAAGAGTGTGTAGTGTAAGACTATGTGTGTAATTTAACTGAAGTGAGTGTTACCAACATGTTGAACGAGATACGAGGAAGTCCAGGGGGCAGGCAGATGATCCGGGGCGAGAGCGAGGCGTCAGAATCCAGGGGCGAGAGAAAGGTCGAGGAACGAAGGAGGCAGTCAGAGTCCAGAGGGAGATCCAGGGGAAAGTGAGACGCACATCTCACTTTCCAGGCGACAGAGGGTACTGCGGGGACACGGGAGAAGACAGGGGACAAATCAAGGCACGGAGAGGAAACATGAATCGAGCATAAAGCTTGTTGCTTACGGTACACCATGAGAAAACTAAGTTCCCGCATCGATCCTTGGTTCACTGGTCCTTTATACATCTCGCCCTCATCAGTCCCAGGTGTGTAGGCTTGTCGCTGCGTGGGCGTGCTGCGTGGGCGTGCTGCGTGGGCGTGCTGCGTGGGCGTGCTGCGTGGGCGTGCTGCGCTCAACGCGAGCAGGGGCGTGTCCGAGCGCGCTGTCAACGGCTCCTCCAAGTGCTCCCGCAGAGGAGGGAGAAGTAGACTGCGCGTGCGCCGTAACATAATGACTTTATATCTCATATTAGTTTCACATTTTATGTTGAATTGCTGACATGAATGGACTTTTACACAATATTCTAATTGTATGAGATCCACCTATATAATATAATGACTGAGTAAAAATAGCGTTGGGAGGGAAACCTGCAACTTTTCTCTGACTACAATTGAACATTCACCTACCGCAAAAAGGAGCATCTATGTAGCGAATTGTTGCAAGCTTTTGACTAGAAACTTAGTCAATGCTTGGTGACATTCGTCATTCTTGGTAGTGGTACTCTTCCCTGCCGTGGTGAAAACTCACGGCGTACATGAACTGGAGCTATTACTGCCCGCCTTCAAACCAGTCAGAATATGTTTCCTCATGCTCATCTGAATGAGAAGACATTCATTTCAATTTAGCAGGTAATAGCACGAACATTATAGGCGGTATTAGTACCTGTTGTATTTACGATGGCTGCTGCCTGGGATGAGATTGGCGTGGTTCAAAGACGCGACATCCATCTATAATTATTGCATGCTGCGTGTTCAAATGTTTCAGCACATTGCTCGTATGTCCTCTTTGATGAAATTGCAACCTTGGACGTATTACAATAGTGCTGTTGCAATCTTTTCTTGTAAAATGTTGGCAAACTTCAGAGCGCTTCTTCCGCCCTGGCACGTTGCATGAGGACATCATCTTCACCTGTGAGAACAGTTAAAGGAATCGTTTGAAAAAATGGCAAGCGATTCCAAGGAATTTTGGTACACTGGGAACCTGTTCTGAACAAGAACCGATTTTCGATTCCCACCCCTTGTCAGACTGCTCCAATGTTTGTCCAGTCAACAGCATTCAGGGTTATTTTGCAAGATCAATTAACACAGTGAAGTATTGCTCTTATTATCTTCATCATATAGTTCAAATCCTTTTGCTGAAGGTTGGATGTCAAGGTTCGCCACTAACACCAGTTTTGAGCTTTATTTTACAGTCCTGGTAGCATTTATTGTTCCAAGTTATGATTTTATCAACCAATCCTTTCTCCTCTATGTTCCCTTTTCGGAGATGAGTTTGAAATAGATTATGTCTGATTTTGTGCCTAAACAAAATGTTATTCTTTCCGTAATGTTGATCAAGAGCGGTCTCTGTTGCTTTGCCATTGTTAATACTCATAGTTTTTTTGCTTTTTTTCTAGGACACTTTTGATATCCTACGCATACACCACATCCCAAATTATTCCAGTCTATTTGCCATTGATTGAATTATTGCCCAGGTTTCAGATCCATATCATAAAGTATATCTTGTATAGCACTTAAGTATTCTTAACCTTTGCTGTAAGGCAAATTTCCTTGCTATCCTCCCTTGTAATATGCATGATCTTGCGCTTACGCAATTATGGTATTGCGCCAGTAAGGTGTCGTTTTGCACAAATGACACATGCAACCATGTGAGAACTCTGTGGGGTTCTGTCACTTCATTGGAAACCCCATCAGGGTATTTACCAGCCGTGTCTGCTTTTTATTTTTACAACACCTCTCGTTTAGTTTTTCTCTGACTTTATTGTCATCAACACATTAAGGAGCGCTGTACATACCTGCCCCGCTTTCTCATGTACAGTGCAGAGTATAAGTCACACAAATGGTATCGTTAACTCACAGGCGTCTCTAGTTCCGTTTGCAATGTACAAACCCCGTTTCCATATGAGTTGGGAAATTGTGTTAGATGTAAATATAAACGGAATACAATGATTTGCAAATAATTTTCAACCCATATTCAGTTGAATATGCTACAAAGACAACATATTTGATGTTCAAACTGATAAACTTTTTTTTTTTTTTGCAAATAATCTTTAACTTTAGAATTTGATGCCAGCAACACGTGACAAAGAAGTTGGGAAAGGTGGCAATAAATACTGATAAAGTTGAGGAATGCTCATCAAACACTTATTTAGAACATCCCACAGGTGAACAGGCAACAAATTGGGAACAGGTGGGTGCCATGATTGGGTATAAAAGTAGATTCCATGAAATGCTCAGTCATTCACAAACAAGGATGGGGCGAGGGTCACCACTTTGTCAACAAATGCGTGAGCAACTTGTTGAACAGTTTAAGAAAAACCTTTCTCAACCAGCCATTGCAAGGAATTTAGGGATTTCACCATCTACGGTCCGTAATATCATTAAAGGTTCAGAGAATCTGGAGAAATCACTGCACGTAAGCAGCTAAGCCCGTGACCTTCGATACCTCAGGCTGTACTGCATCAGCAAGCGACATCAGTGTGTAAAGGATATCACCACATGGGCTCAGGAACACTTCAGAAACCCACTGTCAGTAACTACAGTTGGTCGCTACATCTGTAAGTGCAAGTTAAAACTCTCCTATGCAAGGCGAAAACCGTTTATCAACAACACCCAGAAACGCCGTCGGCTTCGCTGGGCCTGAGCTCATCTAAGATGGACTGATACAAAGTGGAAAAGTATTCTGTGGTCTGACGAGTCCACATTTCAAATTGTTTTTGGAAACTGTGGACCAAAGAGGAAAAGAACCATCCGGATTGTTATAGGCGCAAAGTTGAAAAGCTAGCATCTGTGATGGTATGGGGGTGTATTAGTGCCCAAGACATGGGTAACTTACACATCTGTGAAGGCGCCATTAATGCTGAAGGGTACATACAGGTTTTGGAGCAACATATGTTGCCATCCAAGCAACGTTACCATGGACGCCCCTGCTTATTTCAGCAAGAAAATGCCAAGCCACGTGTTACATCAACGTGGCTTCATAGTAAAAGAGTGCGGGTACTAGACTGGCCTGCCTGTAGTCCAGACCTGTCTCCCATTGAAAATGTGTGGCGCATTATGAAGCCTAAAATACCACAACGGAGACCCTGGACTGTTGAACAACTTAAGCTGTACATCAAGCGAGAATGGGAAAGAATTCCACCTGAGAAGCTTAAAAAATGTGTCTCCTCAGTTCCCAAACGTTTACTGAGTGTTGTTAAAAGGAAAGGCCATGTAACACAGTGGTGAACATGCCCTTTCCCAACTAGTTTGGCACGTATTGCAGCCATGAAATTCTAAGTTAATTATGTGCAAAAAAAAAAAAGTTTATGAGTTTTAACATCAAATATCTTGTCTTTGTAGTGCATTCAACTGAATATGGGTTGAAAATGATTTGCAAATCATTGTATTCTGTTTATATTTACATCTAACACAATTTCCCAACTCATATGGAAACAGGGTTTGTACACCATTTAAGTGACCATGGAAAGTAACGGATTGTAAAAGAGACATATTTTAAGTGTCACATGTTTTGTTCTTTTAGTACAAATGTTACTAAACGATTAATCCTCAACTATAACTGATTACAAAACAGATCAGTGTTTTCATGGTAAAATATGGGACTTTCAATGTGTTGCAACAGGATGCTCATGAAGCTGAAATAGTACAATACAAAGAAAACTTGTGTAGAGTTCATTGTGATTAAAGTAGATTGTGATCTATGTTCACAAGACACCCAGTAAAAAATACAGCAAATAAAGGATGTATGTAGGGCTAGATGATATGGACGAAAAAGTATATATCGATATATTTTTACTTTAACTCGATATTCGATATGTATCTCGATATATTTTTCGGTGAAAGTATACATATAAAGATATTCATTTTTGAGCGATATTCAGGGAAATTGAAGTGAATGACAACTGTATTGTAAACAGTCAGTGTCACTTTAATTAACCCAGTTAGTCAAGATAGGTATTAGCAGCACGGAAAAGAAACTGTTTAAGTAGTACAGATTTACATAACATAAATAAAATAGAAAAATATTCTTTCCACGTAAAATAAGTAACATAGCTGTGCGAATAATACAAATTGTATTAAACTCAGATAAAAAAATGTATTTGCAGGCAGGCACTTTGTCATTTCCTTTCCTGGTTCGATGACCCGCCCTATCTTGCCTCTGATTGGCCTGTCCCTAACCAATCATGACTCATCATAGTAAACAACCAACCAATCATGGATGTTGTTATACCTGCAAGCACGTCTTGGAAGGAGGAAGGGAAGGGGTTTAGTAGCCCATGGAGGGTAAGCGGGGAGAACAAGGAACACAACAAATAAGCGGCTTTTGGTCATTTTAATGTGAAATCAATTATATCGATATTACGATATTTTCTTAATTCATATCTTGTTTAAAAAATATATCGATATATCTTACAAACTCGATATATATCGCACAGCCCTAGATGCATGCGTTAAAACGTTTTAAATTCAGTTTTACAAATAGGAAATAATTACAAGCGTACTATACTTACAATTATGCAACATTATGTCTTGTCAAAGCATCGTCCGTTGCTGGAAAATGTTGCGTGAATTGACTTGTGAGACACCGCCCTTTGCTGGATATATAGGCGCAGCACACTGTTCCTCCCAGCTGATAACGCCATCAAACCACTTTCTACTCAAATTACCATGGAAAAACCTCAATATGTTAATTTAAAAGCAGGGAAATAAAAACCTGCCAATATGCAGGGGTGCGAATGCCGAACCACAAATGGAAGGGGAATCGACTAATTTATAACTCTGACCCCCAATCAGCAGTCCCTCTAGGATTTCGTGGGCTTTTTTTGTGATTGCTGCTGCCTAAAATGCTTGAATTCACGGCAGCTTTTTCAGAAAGTTGCGCACAAGTTGCAGTGTTTTGTGGCTTACAATATCGAGTAATTTTCAATCAACGTGTGATTTAATGAATGTGTTATCAATGGGTCTGTGTTTCTTATAACCTTAACCACAAAATACACAGGATGTCAACAGAAATTGGAAAATAACTGTATTGATATTTTACTCGTTTTACACCAGACAGACTTAAAAGTAGACAATGAAAACCCATACTTGGAGCTCATTGTCATATTACTGCACTGTTTTAATTCATTAAAACTAATAGTAGTAATAATTATAATTACAAAAATAATCACCACCAAAGGCTTCATCATTGTTTGCTGCCTACTCTTTCGTCCACAAGTTGCAGATATTCTGCATCTTTATTTTATGCTAGAAATGTGTTTGTCCATCTTAAACTTTAATCTGTGTTAGAACTGTTGAGTCCTCTATAGCAATAATTTTAGTTGGTAAATGAGAGACGATGAGCTTATCATCATTATCATCACACTTCAACATGTCTAACGTGTAAAGGCTGCCTTTAGGCTAGGTCAGCATCGCAAATGAAAATCGGTAAATAAATATATAAATACATATAAACTAGGAAGTAAAAGTTTATATACAACATTACCCAGAAGATCTAACACCATATACAGGCAACGTAAGGAGGTCCAAGCTACGCGTCTACAAAGGAAACACATATGGGTTTTCATTGCACGTTTGAGCACTGCTCAGAGACAAATTACATTGGAAAAGATGTTGATTGGCTGTAATTTGCATGGAAATGACAGGCTTTGGGCAAAGTTGCTAGGCTGTGCATAATTTGTGGGGATTGGTTAAATTATTGCGACAATACAAAATCCTGCAGGTACTGAATAGGCTTTTGTACCTACAATCTCATCAACAGAATACATTAGTAATTAATTTGCTAATATAATATACTACTATATGCTTTAATATAGTATAGAATATTTTATAAAAAGCCAAGCAGTCTAATCATACACAGCACTTTAATTGGTTGCAATGTTGATCAACACAAATGGCAGCAGAAGGGGATACTTTTTTAAATCTTTTCGGAATAAAAAATAAGTTGTCAGTTTAGCAATATTTACAGGACATCTTAGTTTAGTTATTCCACAACTGAGGCATTTGTGAGCCCTGCTGCTAATGTGTTGTGTTTATCACGTCTGGGACAAGTTGCTATTAGTTGGCTGGTCAATGACCCTTAACACTCACTGCCTCCTCCAAATATCCTGCCTTTGCGAGTTCTTTTATCGCCAGGATTGACGCCCACAACAAAGAGGTTCAGGGTGACGAAGTGTACAGAAACTAAAAATGCTGGCGACGCCAGCTAAAGCGGCTTACACACACACACACACACACAACTTTTAACGTTGAGTAGTGTTATGCAGCGTCGATTAAAAAATTGTGTAACATTTACATGCGTGTGTAATTTTGTCATAAATGTAAAACATGCACTCATTTGAGAAATAAAAAAAAGTAAGCGGGAAAGTAAACGCTGCTCTCATTGACCAGATGTATTATATAGCAAGTACAGTGGCATTACTGCAGCAACACAACCAATGTTGTAATTGCGCTATGGCGCAAACTGCATTAATATCACTGATAAGTTCATTGTAAACAATATGGCAATGACAAAGAACAAACAGCTGTGTAGCACAACCATCATGTTTTAAAGTGCATGCAGAGGTGGAGATACAAATGCATCTACTGCCATCTTGTAATGTTAAATCAGGAGACTGCCTACAGCCACAGCTGTTAGTGAGAATTTTGTTTGACATAATTACAGATACCAGCAGTTTGCAGTATAGTAGTAGATCAACTTATGAGCTTAATTGGTTCTGTGACGGCATTTGTATCTCAAGTCAACATCTGTCACTAATCTATATAATGTAAACACCACCATTTTAATATTTAACATGCCTTTTAAAAAAGAAAATACTTTTCGATAAGAAATATTGTATGACAAACAATACAATAGAATGTAGTAAAAAAAAAGTAAAGTAGTTTTATGAAGTAATGTAATAGTAATAGACAGTATTTACTTTGGATTTACCCTGAAGAGCGGATTTCTACAGTATCTCTTTGCAGCTGCTTCTCGTAATCAGTAGCTTTTCAATATTTTCATAGATAAATGTCTGCTGTGCCTTGCGATGAGGTGGCGCCTTGTTCAGGGTGTACCCCGCCCTCCGCCCGGGTGCAGTTGGGATAGGCTTCAGTGACCCCGGGAGGGACAAGCAGTAGAAAATGGATGGATGGATGGAAATGTCTGCTGTTTAGATGTTATTTCAATATTATTGGCTGGCATTAGACTCATTCTGCTTCCTTCTCCTTTTTGATGTCTAATTTTTTAAGTCACTTTATATCATTTGCTTTTTCTCAGCACTGTACTTCACATTTACTTTCTCCCTCCTATGGTTGGAAAAACAAACTTATGTCCATCATTAGCCATAAGTTAATGCTAGCCAGTAAGACCAGATGTTTTGGGCGGATCTTCCAGGGTTCACTGTGACATTTGCTACGCCAACTAATGGCGGGGAGGCTTGCAGCTCAAATCTTAACCATTAGCCGAAACATAGCTCTCGTCTCAAAATACTCTTAAGTTAGGGCTCTCTTAAGTTGTGGTACCATTATAGCTGAATACAGGTATTGTTTGGAGTGTCTACGGCTGTGTTGTGCAACCACTGTGCCGTGCGATACAGTCTGGTGTGCCGTGGGAGATTATCTAATTTTGCCTATTTGGGTTAAAAATATTTTTTCCAAACCAGTAATTATAGTCTGCAAATTATGTGTTGTTGTTGAGTGTCGGTGCTGTCTAGAGCTCCGCAGAGTAACCGTGTTATATTCTTCCATGTCAGTAGGTGGCAGCCGGTAGCTAATTGCTTTGTAGATGTCGGAAACAGCAGGAGGCAGCATGCAGGTCAAAAGGTATCTAATGCTTAAACCAAAAATAAACAAAAGGTGTGTGCCCTTAAGAAAAGCATTGAAGCTTAGGGAAGGCTATGCAGAACAAAACTAAAACTGAACTGGCTACAAAGTAAACAAAAGCAGAATGCTGGAGGACAGCAAAGACTTACTGTGGAGCAAAGACGGCGTCCACAATGTACATCCGAACATGACATGACAATCAACAATGTCCCCACAAAGAAGGATAAAAACAACTGAAATATTCTTGATTGCTAAAACAAAGTAGATGCGGGAGATATCGCTGAAAGGAAGACATGAAACTGCTACAGGAAAATACCAAAAAAAAAGAAAAAGCCACCAAAATAGGAGCGCAAGTCAAGAACTAAAACACTACACACAGGAATACAGCAAAAAAACTCAAAATAAGTCACATCGTGATTTCACAGGTCGTGACAGTACACTTACTTTGAGACAAGAGCTATATTGATTAATGGTTGGTTTTGGTTTGAAGTCATATCCAACAATTGTGACAACGACTTTTTACTGTCAACTGAGTTTCGTTTTTAAGGAATTCTGCTGGTGGTGTGCGTCCGGATTTTTTCAACGCAAAAAATGTGCCTTGGCTCAAAAAAGTTTGAAAAACACTGGTCTACGGTACTCTGCGTTTTAAAAATGATCGTTAAGAAGTCCTGAGCTCTCTGAAAAAGAACAATTTAGTCAAATAGCCCTGGTATAAACACTTTTGTTAATCCAATTTAGCTGGTATGCCGAAACATCAATATTTGTTTTTCCTCTAGTCAAGCTCGGGTGTCTTTTTTTATCGTTGCAAGTCATTCTGTTCTGCTTTATTTCAATGTGTTATCACACCTGACAGAGAAAGTCAGCCGTCCAATGACTCAGCATTTTGGGTGTCGAACCCCTGACCAAACTTTGGCCTCCATCGTTTTCTCTCTCTCTCTCTCGCACCGAGAGGGGGGGATGCTGAGAACGGTGGGGTGTAGCCTTTCCCAGCCAAAGCCCCAGAAGATTGCTGTGGAGCAAAGAGCCCACCTCGGCCCCCAGTGATGTGGGAAAAGCCTGGGAGGGCGTCTATGAGAGCGTGCTAAGGCTCCAAAGCTAGTGCTGCATGCATTAGTCAGGCCAGCCCCGTCTTGTAAACACGGCTTAGTCTTTTCTTTGCATGTTGTTTCACCTTGCCTTGCACCAAACATAAGATGAAGGCTGAATCATCATGGAGGTTGATTCGTGACAAAGTACTTTAACCTCTACTCTAAAAACTGTTGAGCTGGTAGATGTCATGTGACACACCATGTAATTTCTGCTAAACTTGACTATATCGTGTCCATCTGCTCAGTGGGCGTTTCATTAGGTACAGTAAACAAGTAAAGCCATTAGTGATAGAAATGCTTAGTCATAAAGTTGTTATACAACTACAAAACAGTATTTGGAACTTTGTAGAAGGCAGCAATCTTCACTATCAAGAGACATCTTGCCCAACCTTACACCAAGCAAAATGTAACACATTAAAACAATCAAATACAACAAACAGGAGTGCAGTCTGCATGTGGCAGTGCTATAGTATGGTGTGTAAACCTCACTTATGCCTTAATAAGTGCAGTGCACAGCCAACGACCACCCATTTATTTTAGCTCGATGGATAGCGCTGCTGAACTTAACGCTCAGTCAGTTGAAATATGTGGTTACATAAGCATGGCTTGCGTAGGGCTAGACTGGTTGACCATTGTTACAAATGTTTAACACTACTTGGAAATCAATTAGTACTTTTGGAAAAGTGGTTGTTTTGAAAATGGCTTTCAGTCTTGCATTTTGTTTTGGGGATGATCTGGATCATATGTACTACGTTACCTTACGTTTACGTTACGAGGCTCATTTTCTCTGTGTGTGCATACTAGTGGCCCCACTTCCACAAAACATACAGAGTGGATGACCGACTAGAGGGTTCACTCAGACCAATGCAAACAGTGAACCCTCTTGCAGCCCATTTGGAAGCAAGACAATTTAGTTTAACCTTCGATTAATTACCTCTTCCTCTAGGTGGTTATGTATTCGCTGGGGTTTATTTGTCCGTCAGTTTGTTTGTTCGCAGCATAGCTCAAAAGGTTATGGCCGGATTTTGACTAAACTTTAAGGTAATGTCAGAAATAGAAAAAGAAACAAGTGATTAGATTTTAGGGGTGATCCAGATCACCTTCTGGATTCAGGATTCGTTTTTTAAATGATTATTTACTATTCTATTGAGTGATAGAGCCTTGCGAAGGTCTGCGCTCTTTGAGTGATTTTCTAGTTTCTCATAAAAATGTCTTATGTGCATAGAATATAATTAAAAAAAGTATTGTGATTTTATTGTCATACAATTGCTATGTTGTTCTATTAATTTTATTAATACTATGACTTGACATAAAATAAAATGATTGTATGACATTATTTACATAACATCCACTAATTAAATACGTATTAAGGTAAATAAATTAAATCAAATTAATGCCTGACATTTTAATATGTCGGCCTATATACAGTTTAAAAATACTAATATTTCTAGGCTATCACAGCTATTAGAACAAAACACATCGCAACAAAAAATATCAGAATTTTATATGGCATGTATCTTCTATTGCTGTAAATGCCCCACTATTACTGGCTTATGGATATAATATTGTAGCAAAATTATTTGCAAACGTGTATCTCAATCTGTGCGCGTGTAGTCCAATTTGTGTACTAATTTGTGTATCTGTATATCAATCCAAGTGTGTGTATTCAGATCCGCTTACGTGTGTTTTAAGTTGTCTCGCTGTCTCTAATCAGAAATAATTCTCGATAGGCTGTCTATTTACACGTGACTTTTGCTACACTTCTGCCGTGTACGCTTTGAGCGAGCGCATCCAGATTTGTGAGCGTGTAATAGGGCTGGGCGATATATCGAGTTTGTAACATATATCGGTATATTTTAAACAAGATATGAATGAAGAAAATATCGTAATATCGATATAATTTTTTTCACGTTAAAAATTACCAAACGCCGCTTATATGATGTGTTCATTGTTAAACCCTCCCCTTCCAACAACAACACACAAGCCCATATAGAGCCTGACTATGCCACCGGCAATGTGCCAGTGACCAACTAGTAAGTAAAACGCCAAGTTCTGCATACCTGCCAACAACTACGGTTTTCCTGTAATGAGTACGGTCTTTGATAATCCCTTCAGGTTTACGACTGCAGTGGTAGAAAATACAGTTTTCAAAATAAAAATAATTAACTTAAAAATCGAAGCTTAACTACATTTCCCAGTCGCTTGGCAGTAGCTTCGCTACTTGTTTGACAAGTAGCGATTTCCGTAGCTTAGTTATTTTTAGACCCATGTAGCGGTTAGCTAAGCTACATGCTACAAAAGAAGAGAGAGGGTGAAGAGAAAGCAAACTGGACTAGTGAAACTCCACGGGCAGGGGACAAAATATACGGGAAAGATCCATGATTGGTTTGTTTACGTACAAGAAAATCCATGATTGGTTGGTTGGTTTAAAATGATGAGTCACGATTGGTTAAGAGCAGGGCAAAACATTAGGGACAGGCCAATCAGATGCAAGATAGGGTGGGTCATCAAACCAGGAAGGGAAATCACAACATCCATCCATCCATCCATTTTCTACCGCTTGTCCCTTTTGTGGTCAAACATCCCAAATGACGACGAGAGAGTCAGAGAAGAGAGAATATTAAAGCAAAATCTACGCCGAAGTGAGGAAGATCATAACCGCACAATTAAGTAAAGTCACTTACTTTGCGCTGACCACTTCTAGTTGGACCACAGAACCGATACGTGTGCAACAGTTCATTACATCGTCGACTGGGAATTAAAAAGTGCCTGCCTGCAAATGTATTTTTTATCTGAGTTTGATACATGTTGTATTATTTGCACAGCTATGTTATTTATTTTATGTAGAAATGATATGTTTCTATTTTATTTATGTTATGTAATTATGTGCTACTTCAGCAGTTTCTTTTCTGTGCTGTTCATACCCATAATGACTAACTGGGTTAATAAAAGTGCCACTGACTGTTTACAGTACAGTTGTCATTCACTTCAATTTCAGTGAATATCGCTCAAAAATTAATACCTTTATATGTATATTTTCACCGAAAAATATATCGAGATATATATCGAATATCGAGTTTAAGCAAAAATAAAATATATATCCTTTTTCGTCCATATCGCCCAGCCCTAGCGTGTAATACAACGTGTGCACGTGCGTTCAGAAGTGCATGCATGCTTGTAATACAATCTGCACGTACGTATCTATGATCTGTAAGAAGCTTGGAACCCTCTATGGGCTGTCTTTTTTTACACGTGACTTTTACGACACTATCTAAAACACAGGTACACAGATCTGAACGTACACACTCTGATTGACGTACAGACACACACTTCGTACACACGCACGTTAATTGGATTACACAAGCACGGATTGAGATACACCTTTGCAAATAATGTTGCTACATTAATACTTCCATACTGGCTGCTGTAGTCAACATTTGGGAATGACACAGTGGCAGAGTGAAGTGTCATGGTGGCTTGGTGAGTAATCCCCGGCTAGTCTGTGTGTGTTAAACTGATACAGAGCAGAAGGATCTGTGTTCCGTCAAACCCTATAACAAGCCAGACACACATGCGCACACACTCCAACATGCACTGTTAAAACAACTTCCCACCAGTGGAGAGAGTGCGAATGTTTTAGGAAGACGAGAAATAAAGAGCGTTATTTTTGCAAGAGCCTCGCACGACATCTTCAGAGGGTTCCTTCGCCGTGATGGGAACAGGGATTGTATCGCATCTTGTAGCTCTTCTGTCCAAATGTTTTCTTGTGTGTGAAGTAGAGCAAAAATGCCTCTGAAGCTCTTCTGAGCACACAAAGAAACCTAATGCATGACTGCAAGATGTTTACAGGCACACGACTTGCTCAACCGGCAGTACTTTGCTAACCTTTTGCACCAGCACAGTGGATCCTAAAGTCAGATTATCCTGAATGCGTCCAAAATTTGGAAAGAAATGTCTCTAAAGTTATATAAACAAATCATAAACCCAATACCAATCCCTACATTTACCCACGTGTAGCCAAAATTACCCTAAAGGCAATGTCCCACTTGATTTTTCATGTGTGTGAGAAAACGCATAAACTCTGAGCATTTCTTGGACCACATGTGAGAAACATCAGACGTGCGTACTGTGGTCACACCAACATCACAGCTGTCCCAAAGCTGACCATAAACACGTTAAGATTTCTTATTAAAATAATCAAATTACAGCAGTCATTTCCATTAGATTAAAAAGTCTTGTTTTTCTTGAGCGGTGTACTAGTACTTTAGAAATCATTTGTACCCCTTTCAAAGATCACATTTTTGTACACCTTAAAACATTCACATTTTGCACTATAAAATGTGTGCTGTTTAGCACAAGCATGAAATAAAATGTACATTACTGTAACTTTTTGTCTGTAAAATCAGGGTTTCCCCGAGATAGCGCATACATATATATATATATATATATATACACATATGTATATATATATATATATATACCGGTATATATATATACACATATATACATATATATACACACATATATACATATATATATATACACATATAAATATATATATATATATAAATACACATATATATACACATATAAATATATATATATATATAAATATATATATATATATATATATATATATATATATATATATATATATATATATATATATATATATATATATAAATATATATACAGGTAAAAGCCAGTAAATTAGAATATTTTGAAAAACTTGATTTATTTCAGTAATTGCATTCAAAAGGTGTAACTTGTACATTATATTTATTCATTGCACACAGACTGATGCATTCAAATGTTTATTTCATTTAATTTTGATGATTTGAAGTGGCAACAAATGAAAATCCAAAATTCCGTGTGTCACAAAATTAGAATATTACTTAAGGCTAATACAAAAAAGGGATTTTTTGAAATGTTGGCCAACTCAAAAGTATGAAAATGAAAAATATGAGCATGTACAATACTCAATACTTGGTTGGAGCTCCTTTTGCCTCAATTACTGCGTTAATGCGGCGTGGCATGCAGTCGATGAGTTTCTGGCACTGCTCAGGTGTTATGAGAGCCCAGGTTGCTCTGATAGTGGCCTTCAACTCTTCTGCGTTTTTGGGTCTGGCATTCTGCATCTTCCTTTTCACAATACCCCACAGATTTTCTATGGCGGGCCAATTTAGAACAGAAATACCATGGTCCGTAAACCAGGCACGGGTAGATTTTGCTCTGTGTGCAGGCGCCAAGTCCTGTTGGAACTTGAAATCTCCATCTCCATAGAGCAGGTCAGCAGCAGGAAGCATGAAGTGCTCTAAAACTTGCTGGTAGACGGCTGCGTTGACCCTGGATCTCAGGAAACAGAGTGGACCGACACCAGCAGATGACATGGCACCCCAAACCATCACTGATGGTGGAAACTTTACACTAGACTTCAGGCAACGTGGATCCTGTGCCTCTCCTGTCTTCCTCCAGACTCTGGGACCTCGATTTCCAAAGGAAATGCAAAATTTGCATGGTTGGGTGATGGTTTGGGGTGCCATGTCATCTGCTGGTGTCGGTCCACTCTGTTTCCTGAGATCCAGGGTCAACGCAGCCGTCTACCAGCAAGTTTTAGAGCACTTCATGCTTCCTGCTGCTGACCTGCTCTATGGAGATGGAGATTTCAAGTTCCAACAGGACTTGGCGCCTGCACACAGCGCAAAATCTACCCGTGCCTGGTTTACGGACCATGGTATTTCTGTTCTAAATTGGCCCGCCAACTCCCCTGACCTTAGCCCCATAGAAAATCTGTGGGGTATTGTGAAAAGGAAGATGCAGAATGCCAGACCCAAAAACACAGAAGAGTTGAAGGCCACTATCAGAGCAACCTGGGCTCTCATAACACCTGAGCAGTGCCAGAAACTCATCGACTCCATGCCACGCCGCATTAACGCAGTAATTGAGGCAAAAGGAGCTCCAACCAAGTATTGAGTATAGTACATGCTCATATATTTTCATTTTCATACTTTTCATTTGGCCAACATTTCTAAAAATCCCTTTTTTGTATTAGCCTTAAGTAATATTCTAATTTTGTGACACACGGAATTTTGGATTTTCATTTGTTGCCACTTCAAATCATCAAAATTAAATGAAATAAACATTTGAATGCATCAGTCTGTGTGCAATGAATAAATATAATGTACAAGTTACACCTTTTGAATGCAATTACTGAAATAAATCAAGTTTTTCAAAATATTCTAATTTACTGGCTTTTACCTGTATATATAAGTTTAAGTTAAAGTACCAATGATTGTCACACACACACTAGGTGTGGCAAAATTATTCTCTGAATTTGACCCATCACCCTTGATCACCCCCTGGGAGATATATATATATATATATATATATATATATATACTAGGGATGTCCCCATCCGATATTTGGATCGGATCGGCTGCCGATATTTGCCAAAATTTGCGTATCGGCAAGGCATGGGAAAATGCCGATCCATATCCAGTTTAAAAAAAACTCCGGTCCGTGTTTTCCAACGCACCTATTTAAAGAATACATTCCACTTTTCTGCTGCTCCGTAATTCCCGTTCCGCATTTTCCAGCACACCTTCAACACATCCACAATTCTCACGCAGTTGCTTTTAGCTGCTGGCATTACACGACAGGCTCTTCTCACTCTTTTCTGTGTCTCCCTCTCACAGACAGCGAGCGCACCTTCTTACACACGTCACATACTGTCACGTCATACGTCACATACGTATACGTCCTCCCCGAGCAGAGAGGTAGCAGCATGGCTAACGTTAGCTGTGATGCTAGCGCAGCCGCTAAGGTGCGCGCCTGCTCAAGCGTCCTCTGTGCACGGCAAATCTATGCCACGCACAAAATCAAATAAAAAAATAAGCGCATAACAATTTTCGACACACGGACAGGACAGAGACAACAGTTTTTGTCATCATTGTTCAAATATTGTGACGTCTGTCGAGACGCTTATCTCCATTCGGTGCCACACGTCCAGACTCCACACCATCAAAATGGCAAAAAATTTCCACATCAACACCGTATGAAAAAATTAGTGATTTTTTTAGTTGTGATTTCCTTCTCTGCATGAAAGTTTAAAAGTAGCATATATTAATGCAGTATGAAGAAGAATGTTTTAATGTAGACATGCAAGCCTTGAAAGAACATTTTAAAAATCAAGACTACATTTCCTGCAAATGGGTGCATTTCTACCCTATATTTTAACTTTAGATTTATTCTCATATCAAACTCTTTTGGCTGTCTTTTTGACACTTACATCAGGCGCCCCCCTCCACACCCTGGATTATAAATAATGTAAATAATTCAATGTGATTATCTTGTGTGATGACTGTATTATGATGATAGTATATATCTGATAGTATATATCTGTATCATGAATCAATTTAAGTGGACCCCGACTTAAACAAGTTGAAAAACTTATTCGGGTGTTACCATTTAGTGGTCAATTATACGGAATATGTACTTCACTGTGCAACCTACTAATAAAAATCTCAATCAATCAATCCAAACACATAGAATCATCATACTGCTGTGATTATATACATCAAGTGTTCATTCAAGGCTAAGGCAAAATATCGAGATATATATTGTGTATCGCAATATGGCCTTAAAATATCGCAATATTAAAAAAAGGCTATATCGCCCAGCCCTAGTTCAATGATGCCATTTCTGTTTGTCATGTATAATTTTGTCTATTTTGTGTTTATCTTTGAATAAACGGGTCAGTTTCTTGTTACCAACCATTGTGTATTATTCAAACTCCCCTAATTCAGCTGGCTAGTTGTTATCAAGAGTACTAAAACCCTTTTCAACATGATTCTGACAACTAAGTAGGCCAAATAACTTTAAACTTTAATACATGCTCGGATAGGCCAGTATCGGTCAGTATCGGTATCGGATCGGAAATGCAAAAACAATATCGGTATCGGATCGGAAGTGCAAAAACCTGGATCGGGACATCCCTAATATATACACATATATATATATTGTGTGTGTATATATATATATATATATATATATATATATATATATATATATATACATATATATATATATACACATATATATATATATATACATATATATATATACACATATATATATAATGTGTATATATATATGTGTATATTAGAGATGCGCGGATAGGCAATTATTTCATCCGCAACCGCATCAGAAAGTCGTCAACCATCCACAATTCACCCGATCTAACATTTGATCAGAACCGCATCCGCCCGCACCCGCCCGTTGTTATATATCTAATATAGACGATGCAAGGCATTAGTGAGGTTATAAAGCTTTTGCCTGTTAAAGAAAAGAGACTGATCCAATGCAGCATTCGCGTGCCACGCTGTCACGACCCAGACGCACACCAGTGCGCAATCATATGGGAGCCGTGCTGAGCGCACCTCCAAGCGCGTCTCGCTGCCGGCGACGGCCGGGTATATGGGCCCGACGCTCCAGCGCCATCCATTTTCAGGGCTAGTTGATTCGGCAGGTGGGTTGTTACACACTCCTTAGCGGGTTCCAACTTCCATGGCCACCGTCCTAGCTGCTGTCTATATCAACCAGGGTGAGCCCCACCCCTTTCGTGAGCGCACTGCGCGCGGAGTGACCCCTGTTACGCGCCCCCGGCAACAGGGGTGGCGGGCAGGTAAGCTGCGCGGGCGGGGCGCGCGGAGTGACCCCTGTTACGAGCCCCCGGCCACGGGGGTGGCGGGCAGGTAAGCTGCTTACCTGCTGCGCGTGACGCCGGCCGCGGCGAAGGCGGACGAGGCGGGGTGTCGGTGCGGTGGGCGCGGTGGTGACCCTGGACGTGCGTCGGGCCCTTCTCGCGGATCGCCTCAGCTACGGCTCCCGGTGGGGCCCTCTCGGGGGAAGGGGCCTCGGTCCCGGACCCCGGCGAGGCGTCGGGGGCCTTCTCCGCTCCGTAAAAGTGTCCATCTCTTTTTTTTTTTTCTTCTGTTGTGGCATATGCTGCAGGTGCCTGCTCGTTTTTCGTATGTGGGTAACAACATTTAACTATGTATATATATTTCCGAATTGGTTTAACTGCCACCCGCCTGAATCTATTTAAAATCTAATTTTTTTAAATTTCAATCGCCCGACCCGACCCGACCCGACCCGCTGATAAAATCTAATTTTTTTTAATTTCATCCGCCCGATCCGCGGATAATCCGCGGACTCCGCGGTTGTGCCCGCAAACCGCGCATCTCTAGTGTATATATATATGTGCATATAAATATATATATATGTGTATATATATATATTTGTGCATATATATATATATATATATATAGAGATATAGATATATCTATATACATATATATTATATATATATATATATATATGTATGTATGTATGTATATGTATGTATATATATATATATATATAAAATGTATGTTTTTATATATATATATATATATATATATATATATATATATATATATATGTGTATATATATATATCCATCCATCCATTTCCTACCGCTTATTTCCTTCGAGGTTGCGGGGGTGGCTAGGGACGTGGTCAATATGACATCATCATGTGTATGACATCATGATTATTTTGATTTGCAATAATGCAAAAGGGCTAAACAAATGTTTAATGTGTATTAAAAATGTGTGCCATTAGTTATTATTAATATATTTTTTGTTATTAGCTGAATCAGCTTTATTGGCCAAGTATGTTTAACACACAAGGAATTTGACTTGGTAGACAGTGCTCTCTTTGTTCAATGCCATTTCAGTTGTTGCAGCTTGTTGTAAAAGTTAACACAGGCTGCACTATATTCTACCCTCCCCGAATGTCACCATTTAGTTTGCCAAATATGCACAGTAAACAGTCAATTGAATGCACGGGAGAACATGCACACTGACACCCCACACAGAGATGTCCAAACGAAGGTTCGAAGACTCACACGGCGTAAAGAGTAATGTCAAAAAAATTGGAGTAGTTTCAACAGGCCTGAACAAGAAATGCATTCATTAACTTGAAATACCTTTCTCTTCAACTTTCTGTCCTTACTTTCCCGGGTGTCAACTCCGTTTCGGTGCGAGACCAGCTGTAGCGCTCCTGACAGAGGCGCATTAGATGCAGGTTTTTTGGGGGGTTTTTTTATAAATAGAGTGACATTTTTTTATGATATTTAAGATGGTTTTCAAACTTATTATGACTAATATGAAGTAAATAATAGACCAGGGGTGTCAAACTCATTTTGATCGGGAGCCACATGGAAAAAAATCTACTCCCAAGTGGGCCCGACTGGTAACATCACGGCACGATAACTTAAAAATATAGACAACTTCAGATTGTTTTCTTTGTGTAAAATTAGAACAAACACATTCTGAAAATGTACGAATCATAATGTTATTTGGGGTTTTTTTACACTTACATGTTGCGGTTAATAGTATTCTTTCTTTATTTGTCGTTATTTATACTTTCTGAATAAATTATGTGAAAATGTTCATCACTCAACACATTGGTGTTGATTTTCAATCTATCAAGATAAGTTTGCTCATTTTCCTCGACTGGTGCACTAACATCATGTGGTTTATTGTTTTACATATGTAGCATCATCTACAAAGATACAATGAATTGCTATTGCGACATCCAGTGGCAACATTTACAACAACAGTTTCTTTCTTTAAAAAATTTCGGCTCATTTTTATACTTAGCTAAATCATCCCGCGAGCCGTATAAAACCTGTTCGCGGGCCGCTGTAATAGACTATGTACAGTATATTCATTCGTACAATATATATTATTTAAATTTGTTTTTATTTAAATAAAAAAGTTTTTATATCAAACAAAAATAAAAATTTATATTTCTAATGCCTGGCGGCATTTTACTTGCCGTGGCGGTGCGCCACAATTAATTACATATAGGGGAAATCCTGTAAATATCTCATTACAATCATGTAATGAATTAACATTCTTAATAAATGTCAGTAACACAAGCAAATATCTGATTGGGCAGTGTGGGTCTACAGTGCCCAGGCAGCATTTACATCTCTTAACTGTGCTGCATCGTTAGCTACAAGCTAACCAGCAAAACAGTGGCAACACTGTTAATGACATTATTTGACTGCGTATGAAGTGTATTATAATGACACGACCTGCCAGTTACAGTTCATTTTGGGTTTTGGAGTTGTCTTACTGTTTGTGTCGCCGTGGACGTGTCACTGGCTGAGCTGTGTGCTGGATAACGCAAGTGAAAGCTCCATACGAGGGCGTTGTTTTGAGAGAGTTTGTTTTGGCATGGCTATGGCAGAAAGTGACCATTTTTCCTCAATTATAGTTTTCTGCTGATGTTGTTTTGGCCGACAGTAACCAGTTTTGCTCATTAAAGTGATTGTTGATAGACCACCTCCTTGTCATCCTTAAAACGTCTGGACGGACGTTACAATGAATCTGTTGTGACCGCTTGTTGTCCACTGTCACTGATAGGGTTGTATTGTAAAATGGTGCAGAATGAATTATATTTAGAGATGTACGATAAATGCGTTAAAATGTAATATCGGAAATTATCGGTATCGGGTTTTTTTTATTATCGGTATCTGTTTTATTTATTTTTATTTTATTTTTATTTTTTTATTAAATCAACATAAAAAACACAAGATACTCTTACAATTAGTGCACCAACCCAAAAAACCTTCCTCCGCCATTTACACTCATTCACACAAAAGGGTTGTTTCTTTCTGTTATTAATATTCTGGTTCCTACATTATATGTCAATATATATCAATACAGTCTGCAAGGGATACAATCCGTAAGCACACATGATTGTGCGTGCTGCTGGTCCACTAATAGTACTAACCTTTAACAGTTAATTTTACTAATTTTCATTAATTACTTGTTTCTATGTAACTGTTTTTATATTGTTTTACTTTCTTTTTTATTCAAGAAAATGTTTTTAATTTATTTATCTTATTTTATTTTATTAGGGACGGCGTGGCGCAGTGGAAGAATGGCCGTGCGCGACCCGAGGGTCCCTGGTTCAATCCCCACCTAGTACCAACCTCGTCATGTCTGTTGTGTCCTGAGCAAGACACTTCACCCTTGCTCCTGATGGGTGCTGGTTAGCGCCTTGCATGGCAGCTCCCTCCATCAGTGTGTGAATGTGTGTGTGAATGGGTAAATGTGGAAGTAGTGTCAAAGCGCTTTGAGTACCTTGAAGGTAGAAAAGCGCTATACAAGTACAACCCATTTATCATTTATCATATTAATTTTTTTTAAAAGTACCTTATCTTCACCATTCCTGGTTGTCCAAATTAGGCATAATAATGTGTTAATTCCACGACTGTATATATCGGTTGATATCGGTATCGGTTGATATCGGTAATTAAAGAGTTGGACGATATCGGCAAAAAGCCATTATCGGATATCTCTAATTATATTTATGTTAAATGTGTTTGTATATGTTTATATTTGTTAACTATGTTTATGTTATGTTCTATAACCCTAACACATCCAAACCTAACCCTAACCCTGACTTTAACGTAGTTCTAACCCAACCCTCAGCCTAAACGTAACAACCCTATCATAAACCAAAACCTTTACACTTTTGTCGTCACAACTGAAAATAACAATACTCTCCTTTGCCAGTCATTTGATATCATCATTGCGTTGAATTCTGATGTAATTTTAATGTTGATTTAACATGTCACATCCATCCATCCATTTTCTACCACTTGTCCTTTATGTGTTAGCTATTTTCTGTTTTCTTAAATGATATAACACAACTTTAAAGAGCTGAAAATTAAATAAGTAACTACCACATATTTAATATTAATATACTTTTAGTAAATATATAACATTAAATATCAACAGTAGTAGTTTCTTGTATTCATAAGCAAATGCCAATGTTAGACTTGTTTTTAAACCGATAAAAAAAACTGTATAAACAAGCGTTCTTATGGACTGTATTTTCATGGAAATGGATGTACAACCACTGCGTGTGCGTTTACTGTAACTGTGCAGCAGTGACTTTAGTGTTTTTTAATGTTTTCCACATTGACAGAATGAAGACATAAGATATTTGCTCACAAAACCACAAACCATTTGTTCTTTGTCACACCCCTGAAACTAACACACACATGCACACACATTACACAGCCTCTCCTTCAAACCAACACATTGTCATGACAATTTAGTAGGAAAGTGCACAAAATGTTGACACTAATCCTAAACACCCACCCTTAACCCTATCATAACCCTAACCTAACACCCTAACCTGAACACCTGGACCCCAAACTCTAGCCTTGCTCCAGACTGTATTTAATACTGACCCTAATCAGGTCGGTTTGGTTATGGTTAGGGTTTAAGGGTTTTTCTAAGGCTGGGGTTATAGTTTTGGTTAGGGCTGGATTTAAGCATAGGGTTTTGGTGACGGCTGGAATTGAGGTTGTGTTAGCGTTTAGTGTATATTGCAATATGTTTCCTCTCCAAATGAGTTTGAATTTTGTTCAAAAAGTAACAAAAGTAAAATGTAAAACATATATTCATGCTAGAATTCATGCTAAACTCCTGTTGTCTGAACCAAAATGATTTCTCATCCGCATTATGCTTCAATTTTGCTAACAGTTGTCCTCTCTTTTTTATTTAATTTGTTTGATTTTAATGTTAACTGTCAAATGGTTTATGGTGAACCCTTGGCGTGTAAATATTTTGCCTTGTGTGGGTTCAATGGAGGGTTAAAGTGAGTCACAGCTCCCATAATCATATGTAGTACTTTTCTGCTATTTCACTGAGCAGGGAAACTCATATGCCAAAAATAAGAGAACATGACGCCTATTAGTTCTTCTATCTACAGTATGTTTTTACTCATCATGTCGTCAAAGCACTCCCTTTTGCCTGACACTTGTGTGCCCACTTTTCCGGTGGCAGCAACCTTCTCCCTTGCTGCCCTTTCAACCCCTCCCTCCCTGCCTCTTAGATCCAAAAGTGCTCTAAAAGACGAGCTGTTGCATTTAGTGTTTTTGCAACAAAAATAGCTCATTCATGTCGTGCAAGCCATCGCACAAACCCTGCATGCTTCTGTCCTTTCCCACAAAACTTTAACCTCCTGAGTGGCAAAGGTTGCAAAAGCTTAGTTCACTTAGAGAAAGTCGGCTGTTCTCCAAGTCCTCATGGGAGGCAAGTTGTAGAGTTTGTTGTGTAGCTATAGATGTGGATTTTTCCAAGAATGCACAACACAATTTATTGTGTACACTGTACCAAATTCAAAATTGACTACCCACAAATTGTGACTTTGACACACTTAAGACTGAACTTCCCCTGTTGTTGCACACTTCAGATTTATTAGCTCATTCTGACCCAGGATTACTCCTCCCGAAGAACTAGTCAGCACTCTTGTGCTGTAAATCAGACCGAACACAGCAAGGGCAGGGCCACAAAACCAATAGTGTTTAAGGTGAGGTCAATGGGAAGGAAACTCAACATCAGTAGGCTACCGTTCTTCCATCTATTCAAATGGCTAGTTAATGCAAAGTGATGTTGAGATATACCGTATGTATGTACTGCACAGAATATATATATATATATATATATATATATATATATATATTCACAAAATAGGCCAGGCACTAGGGATGGGTACTGAATCCGGTACTTTTTTGGCACCAACCGAATCCCGGCGGTCCTACGTTGAACGATTCACGTAAATAGTGCCATGTTTAGGTACCTGCGTTGCACGTGCCGTCACGCCCGGTTGCCAACTTAGCCGGCTCTTCACTATGGACTGGACTCTCACGGTATTAACTGTATCCACCCGGCATCCATTGCACTGGTCACCCAGTGGGGGATCTCCACATCTGCAGTCCCTTCCAAGGTTTCTAGTTGTTCCCATAGGTTTGAGTTTTTTCTTGCCCAGATGTGGGATCTGAGCCGAGGATGTCGTTGTGGCTTGTGCAGCCCTTTGAGACGTTTGTGATTAAGGGCTATATAAGTAAACTTTGAAAGATTGATCATACTTCTGCACTTGGCAATCACTCCAAATGAGAGTGGAATGAGCCAAACAACTCAAAACAAGATTTAACAACAGGAAAGCAGTTGTCATAATCAGCAAATTCTTATATGTTGCAATAAAAAAGTTAGATTTTATTATCAAAATGAATATTTATTAACACAGACAAAGGTACACAAAATTGGTATCCTTAACATTTGAACCGGTATCGGTTCAAATGTGAACGGTACCCGGCACTTTGCATGTTATGTTCATGTCCAGGTGTATTATCATTTAGAGTGTATCGTGATAGATTGGGAGATGAATCTGATACTCTTTAAGACTAACATTTTAATGCATAATGCTTAAGGAATCAATTTATGGATGGATGGGTTGATTGGTAGGTCGGTGGATTGTAAATGTAAGTTGTGTCGACACTCTAGAAACACAATGAAAAACCTTCCTCCATGGAAATAAAACTCAAACAGAACCGAGACTTTCCTGTTCATGTCTGAGACAAAAGACAAGTAAAACCTTCCCGTAAGGAAGAAATCTCAAACAGAACCAAGACTCAGTGTGGGCACTTTGGCAACAAAGGCAAGGAAAAACCGCCCTCACACGAAGTAACTTCACAACAGATTCGAGACTTCCCATGGTGCACATTAGTTAATGAGGCCAGGGAAAACTCCCACCAAGGAAGAAATCTAAAACAGAACCAAGACTCAGTATGGATACTTTGGTGATAGAGGCAAGGAAAAACCTCCTTCCAAGGAAGAAACCTGAAATAGTACAGACATTCAGAAGTGGGAATCTTTGAGCACCTCACGATTCGATTGATTATGTATATATTTTTTATTTTTATGTTGTATATTATTATCATATTGTTAATACATCAAATATTATTATTACTATGTCCTCCTTTGGCTACTGACATATCCAGTATTGCTGCGTTGCCTATGACGCCACATCCGCTTTGCTTTGTCGCGGCGTGATGCACATGTAGGGCAAACAAGCTTGAGCCTCGTGATGAATTAGGTGGGATTTGTTAGTGAGTGAAGAGTTTGAACTGAAAATGCCACTCTGTTGAAGTGTGCAAAGCATTTACTCTTTTCGTATTTCACGATTTCACATTCAAGCTAGCTGAGCGCCGCTGCTAGCATAGCTTGTTTTCTCTTCCTCCCTCCTCCGTGGGTCTGCGCTATCCCAGCTAACACATAATGTTAAAATAATATTAGCTAATAGTTCTCCCATTGTTAGTTAGAACCAAACCTACAACTAATGTTTAGAAAACATTAGCATCAATGCCGCATTTGAGAACAGTCTGTATTACTTTATTTAAAATACGTAAATAATACATTTTTGGACATTTGTTCATCGATTTATGAATCGCTGAGGTTCTAATAGTGATGCATCGGAGTTTCTATCATTATGTTTTCCCACCTCTACACTCCGTATCTCTAGGCAAAGAATTACTGCCGTTAATTCCCAACAAGAATCAACAATGTGTAGGCTCATTGCTGACAGAGGCTAAGAAAAATTACCTCTCAAGAAGAAACCTTTCTGTCTAGATTGGTTGTATTGAGATAGAAAGAAGGAAGATGGTTGAGAGAGAAACAGGACAGTTGTATGATGATATCAACAATGACAATACTGGTCTGTTTTTACCATTACTAGTAATGGTTTCTTGTAGGTAGTAATGTTGTTACTAACAGAACAGATGACTTTTCTACTTCAACCTTCTATGTTTGTCTCGTGTGTGTGTGTGTGTGTGTGTGTGTGTGTGTGTGTGTGTGTGTGTGTGTGTGTGTGTGTGTGTGTGTGTGTGTGTGTGTGTGTGTGTGTGTGTGTGTGTGTGTGTGTGTGTGTGTGTGTGTGTGTGTGTGTGTGTGTGTGTGTGTGTGTTTAACCCCAACAGCGGGGAGAAAGAGAAACGTTCTTTTGACTAACAGTGATTGGAAGCAGATGTTGAGCGAGAGAAGAAAATGTTTCGGAAAATTCTCAGGGCTCAGCCTTCCCTTTTTCTGGGCCCTGGCCCAGGCAACCAATGGCAGCCCAGCAACGGTCAGACCCAGGGGTGAAAGAAGCACTCCTACTGGATGGAGAAGCAGACGTGGGCGTTTGGAGCAGATGCCCTGGGAAACTTTCTGTATCCCAGTTGACTGAGAGTAAAAAAGAAAAGCAAGAACATGTTCTTGTAGAACTGGAGAGTTACCAACATGTGTTAAAATGCAGTAGAGGCCCTCCTACTCCTTTTCCATCAATGCAAGTGCATTTCTCAATGTCGCAGATACCATACAATGCTTTAGGATTACATAAAAAAAGAAAGTCCAGAGACATTTAGAAATGAATGAAAGCTTCCACACCTCTGCCATCTGATATTTCACATTCTCATTTTCTTCCTTCAGTGCCATTGCTCGTCTCCTCTTTCACACTCCAGTTCACCTGCAAACAAAGACCCATCTTAGTCTTTCATTGTAGTAGCAAATCAATCATCTTTCCTAATGGAAACTCCACATTAGCCTGCGCAGACACTCCATTTCCGCCTCGGAATGCCAGGGTCGCCTGGTTACCTGAGCTCCAGCCAGCCCATGCAGACCCGGAGCCCGGCAGCCACTCTCATTTCAGGCGGCATAGCGAGGTGATGGCGCTAGGTCTTGGGGTTAGCGGCGGGGGTCGATGGTGTATTAACTTGGGGTGCGACAATGGCAATAAAAATGCAAATTAGCAGGCAAAGCAGGGGACGGCCCCCAATGTGCCCTTCATAAAACGGTATAATACAGTCGCTACACCTGCCAAGATGTGGGGGTCAACAACACAACAATGCAATGGATGATGAAAGAAAAAGGCATGAAGTGTGTGACTAAACATGATAGCATAGAGGTAGTGAAGGTTTTTATCTTCCAATATTCCACACAGATCTATTATCTTTCAAGAAATGCACGGGCAGACTTACTTGCAAATGCTATCACTGCAAAGGCAGCCATTTATTGTTACCAAATTATAGTATCTATTAAAACGAGTTGAGTTCCTACATTACTGGAATAGCAGCAGCAGTTCAAGGAAGCCTCAAGTCCCCTTTAACAACCTTGTTTGTTCCATCAATTAAAAATCCATGAGAAAGGGTCACATTGGACCCAACTATGAAGGACATTAAGATGAGCATGTTGCTCTCATGACCACAGAGGACACATTGATCATATTTCAGTGTATTTCTCGACGTCATGGAAGTTGTGTGTCACAGGGATTCTCTGCAAGACAGTGAGGTTATATTTAGCTCAGTTTCATCCTGATCAAAGTCTCCTTCAGCTTAAAACCAAAGCTCTCTTTCAAAAATATGGGAAGATGATAGGAGTAGAGGAGAATTAACTTTGTATACTTTTATTAAAGACGAAAGGATAGGATTGGTGGGATGGGAGACTGAAATAAATGGGTACTCAACAGAACCGAGACTCAATGTGAAATAGAGACTACGGAAAACTCCCTCTAAGCGCGAAACCTCCAAAAGAAACTTGAACAACAGAGACAAGAAATACTCATTAAGACAACAAACAGAACTGAGACTTACTGTAGGCTCTCTGTCGACATAGACAAGGACAAACTCGTTGTAGAGGAGAAACCTCCAAAAGAAACTTTTAACGACAGAGGCAATGAAAAACTCAAAGGTAGAAACAATTGACAGGGGTGCAACGATTAGTCAACATCATACTCGCCAACCCTCCCGATTTTTCCGGGAGACTCCTGAATTTCAGTGCCCCTCCCGAAAATCTAAACTAAATCAATGAAGTGCTGACACATACTTTCATGAAATAACAAAATCCTAAATGAGTGACATCAATTATTAATTAAATAACTAAATATTTAAATGTACTTTTGC
>NC_084564.2:20652500-20655000 GCF_033978685.3 Nerophis lumbriciformis
ACCACATGCAGGAGACAGATTTGGACAAATATTTAGCTTTGAGCTCTGACAAATGTGAGCTGCACTGGACAAGGTGGAGGTGCAGAAATGATCCAACCCCTTTTTCAACCTACTGTCTGTGTCATTTTTGTCTTTTTTTTTCCTCTCTTTTTTTTGCCGCAGACTTCCTCTTTGCGTCTGGTATATTTCACTCCAGCGCTTTTAAATGAGTGGAGACATGGTTGAGTGCGAGGTACAAAAGTGGGTGGAAACCTGGCTTGACGTCAATGTGTTTGCTTGTGAAATAAGTAGAGTTGTCAAAGTTAATGCCTTAGAGCATGCGATTAATCACGCAATATATTTTGACAGCACATGCTACTTTACCTTAACCGCGGATGGTTACCTGGAAGGCGGTGCGGGTGTTTCAACGGTCAGTGATCTGGTCAATGCATACGTTAGAGCAAAGATGAGTGAGGAGACTTCGACTGTTGTGCTCAGTGGCAAATTTCTTTTGGAAATACTCTGACAGGACTTTAGATGGAACTGTTAGCAAACAAATGACTTGCATTTAAGTGATTGACATTCTTCTTTTAAAGGTACTTTATATTATGCAAAACTGTGATTAATCAAGTTTCAAAAGTGTAATCTGATTGTTTGACAGCAGTCTTTAAGATACTGGAGTGCATTGACTCCATTGAATCCATAGTAAGCTCTGTAAACCACTACAGTACCCCATCATTTGTTTGCAGAACATGAACTGAAGTCCTTCTCTTAAAGTCAACAGTAACCAACATAAATTGTGTACTTAACCGTAACTTTGATTAAGTGAGAAGACACACTTGAACTTGGGAGGTCATACTCTTAACACAAGGTTGACCCTCACCGGACTTTGTACATTCTGTTCTTCTTCTTGTAGCAATGATATTGTTGATCTGGCCATATTGTACATAGCAGCTCGGACTGATAGATCTTTGTTTTCTTAAGTCACAAGTAGGCTAAGGCGTTAAATCGATTTAATCGATAAATTAAAGTTTTTTGTTTCAGACTGTTTAAATAATGAAAAAAATTTATGTTTTTCCTCCTCTTGCCCCGGCATATTTTTTACGTAGCTTCTGCCCTCCCCTTTATTTCCCCAGCGGAGATTCACAGACGTAGCACAACATAGCTTATGCTAAAGCAAACGAGTGTGAGAAGTTTGTTCCTTGGAAAAGACACGTGTTGTCAGTGGTTTAAATTTGCGGCAACAAGTGACTGCACGCTGCAAAGGTTTTTTTTTTTAAATTAATGCGGATTCATATTTTTTTCATACTTTTTTGTTAACAACAATCTTTTGTTTGTTTGTTTGTTTGTACAAGTAGACGTACTAACCTGCTGGGCTCTATGCCTTGCACCAGTTTCGAGGTCATCAGTCGGGGACAACCATTCACTGATGTTTTGCCCCTTAGTCCGAAGCATCTCCTGGTGGCGGGACAGTGAACGGGGACATCTCCCAGTCAATCCCCGCTGCTAGTCTTTCTTAGGATTTGCTTACTCCCCATGCCTTGTCTGACCTCCTCAGCCAAAAGAAGCTTGCCTTCTCTGTCTCCTCAGCCAGCTCCTTGGTGGCTTTGTGTAGCTCCTTGCCCCTCGGCCCGAGATCTGTTATGTTACAGCCTTATACCAAAATGGAATACATTATTTTTTGTCCTTAAAATTCTACAGACAGTATCCCATAATGACTATGTGAAAAAGCTTTTAACTTTTTTTTTGCTAATATATTAAAAATAAAAATGTATTCACAGCCTTTTGTCAATACTTTGTTGACGCACCTTTGGCAGCAATTACAGCTTCAAGTCGCCATCAGATTGGATAAGAAGCGTTGGTTTTCATACAGGATGTCTCTGTACAATGCATAAAGTGTGCCAAGCTTGTGACATCGTATTAAAAAATTCTTGAGGCTGTAATTGCTGCCAAATGTGCATCAACAAAGTTTTAAGCAAAGGCTGTAAATACTTATGTATAATTATTTTTTTGCACGTATATATATATATATATATATATATATATATATATATATATATATATATATATATATATATATATATATATATATATATATATTAGGGATGTGCGATAATGGCTTTTTGCCGATATCCGATATTGTCCAACTCTTTAATTACCGATACCGATATCAACCGATATATACAGTCGTGGAATTAACAAATTATTATGCCTAATTTGGACAACCAGGTTTGGTGAAGATAAGGTACTTTTAAAAAAGAATAATGAAATAGAATAAGATAAATAAATTAAAAACATTTTCTTGAATAAAAAAGAAAGTAAAACAGTATAAAAACAGTTACATAGAAACTAGTAATTAATGAAAATGAGTAAAATTAACTGTTAAAGGTTAGTACTATTAGTGGACCAGCAGCACGCACAATCATGTGTGCTTACGGACTGTATCCCTTGCAGACTGTATTGATATATATTGATGTATAATGTAGGAACCAGAATATTAATAACAGAAAGAAACAACCCT
>NC_084564.2:20670000-20672500 GCF_033978685.3 Nerophis lumbriciformis
TGGGCCGGCATGCCAAGGCAGTGCCTTTAAGGCACGCCCTCAATATTGTTGTCTGGGAGGAAATTCGGGAGAATGGTTGCCCAGGGAGATTTTCGGGAGGGACACTGGAATTCAGGAGGGTTGGCAAGTATGACTGGGAGACGCAACTGCTCTGTACTTCTCCCTACGTCCGTGTACCACTATGTACAGTGGCGTTTTAAAGTCATAATTTTACTTTTTGAATCCAATACCGATAATTTCTGATATTACATTTTAAAGCATTTATCAGCCAATAATATCGGCAGTCCAATATTATCGGACATCTCTAGTTTTCGTGTAAATTGGTTTGCAACTTTGTTTTGATCAGACTGTAGTTTGTGCCCACCTTAAGGTAAGAAAGTGGATTTGACAAACAGTACCTGTAGATGTGTCCAGAATATCACTAGTATCTCCAACCATGGTAAAAGGCTCATTTCCATGATGATATCACGGATCGTTTTAGCCCTTGGATAGTCTTTTAAAAAAAAAAATGTTCGGCAATTTCCTTACCGGCAACTTCCTTACCGTCTTTTCTAGGCTATCAAAACACTTCTGTAGCCATTCTGGCCTTTCACGTGGCTTATAAGGTTTGATGTGTAGTCTCTCCTCATTGCATCGTTTTTTTAAATTTACTTATCAGAGCTATTTTTCAATAATTCCCCATATCAGCTTGATATCATCATGCACTCCAACATTTTTCCTATACTGTGTCTGTTATCGGTATCGAGTGCCTAAACAGAATCTCACGCATTGCTTTTTTTTTTTTTTTTGTACGGGGCCAACGAGTATACTATGCATTTATTATTTCTGCATGTAAAACTATAATTATTCACTATTACGTGTTCATAATTTTGGTGTCTGGTATGGATTCATTGGATTTACATTATTTGATATGGGAAAGTCTGCGATGAGGTGGCGACTTGTCCAGGGTGTACCCTGCCTTCCGCCCGATTGTAGCTGAGATAGGCTCCAGCGCCCCCCGCGACCCCAAAGGGAATAAGCGGTAGAAAATGGATGGATGGATATGGGAAAGTCTTCTGATATCGTACGATTGGTTTTTTTGTCAGACCTTTTGCGAACGGATTACATAAACTGAAGGTACCACTGTACATTCAAATTGATACCTAATTAATAAACTTACTATATCAAAGACACAATCAACATGATTTAACAGTTAAGACCAGAAAGTATTTTTAAAAACATGAATTTAAAAAGCCATTTTAAAAAGGTGTTCTTGCTCAATTATTAAGCTGTCCTACTTTTTTTTTTAACAGCCTTAAGTTTGGGAATAAAAGCGATACGATGCAAAAATACACAGCAAAAACTGAAATGAAGGATATCTGAAATTTAGGTTGAAAATATTGACTTAACAACATATTATTTTTCTGACTAACCGAACAAGAAATTCTGCTTTTAGCAAACCTTGTTCTGCTGGCAGATTATTTTGCTTACTGTAAGAGTTTTGAGTGATTTCAGATTATAATTGTGTGTTATTTTTTTTGGTGTATAATTAGCATCGTCAAGTGGCGTTCCTCCACGTGGGTTTTCACAGGAAGGCATGCACATTAAGTCAATTGGACACTTGAAATTGGCCATTGTTTTTATATCTGCCCTGTGATTGGCTGGCGACCAGTCCTGGGTTTAACTTGCCTTTCTCCCAGGAGTCAGCTGGGCTAGCATTCAGTTTAGTCGTGACCCTCGTAAAGACAAGGAGTATATATTAGGATGGATTGTATGTACTTTATGTGGAACGACTCAAAGCATTGATTGATTTCTCGTACGATATCCGACTAAATTCTGGTAAAAGCACGAGTATTTCTTTCATTTTCCATTATTAACATTCGGACTCTTTCTACCCCTCCCTCCACCCCCCCTAACATCCTGCATCCACCTTGTCCTGACATTCTAAGCTTTCACTTTTGTGATTTGAAATCAGTGAAACAATGCTGAAATGGACGACCATGAAAACAACCAAAGAATTTAAGCCCCGATGATTGTCTATGGTGTGCTAATACTGCTGGTTTATGCAAAAAAAAAAAAGCATACTTTTTGTCTGACAAGAAAGCACGTAAAGGTGAAAGTTTCGTAAGTGTAACGGTTACTTTCAGGTCGTCTGGCAGACACTCTTGTTATGAGTGATCCCTCGCCCCAGTCAGCACGTCAAGGCTTCTTCTACTTGGCTTCCACTTTGGTTGTGGATACATGTTCATATATAGTAGGCCTGTTGCACTGTGCTTGTGGTCTGCGTCCGTTAAATAACACTGCATCTTCTCTCAGACAGTTTATATGTGACTTTTTGGTCCAAGCTGAAAACAATTGTCCTCTTGCTGGAGTCCGACACAACAGGATATGAATACAGGCTTTTGGCTTTGTGTCCCCATCCGACAAACGCTATAAGACGACAAAACCAGGAAGTCGATAAAAACATTTTTGGTCCCCTCCCCCCACTTTATGAGTCCACATAGCTTCGCCGTCTAACGAT